>NC_041381.1:92828966-92977635 GCF_002162155.2 Triticum dicoccoides
TCCACCTGACAGGCCACCACGCACGGGAGGCAAACCTCCAGGACCGAGTCTCTCGCGACTCTCCAGCGCACGAACGCCATCATCTCCACGTTCGGCATGATTAGCACTTATCCGAATTCTGTTGTAACAACCTGTACAGCGTGTATATAAATGCTTGTTGTACCTGAGACTGAATATAGTGAGAATTCTCCTGTCCAACTACTCAAAAATAGGGGGAAATATGAGAGAGTTGGGAAACGAAAAATGGGGACCTGCAGGTCAAACTTCGAAGAATGTTGTCGCTGTGGAGGATGAGGACCGTGTCCCGAGCTGCCTCGAGTGATAAAGAGCGACAACGCTCTAGCTTGCGCGCTTGGGGAAGAGAACCTCGCCGCCATCCTCACACCCAAGCTGGATCTACGAGGGATGCGGCCTGCGGGAGATGAAATCCACGACCAAATCAACTACACGGACACTAATTACAACGGGTCAATGGCACTATGCAGATCGATGATCTCGCCTCCTCCATCGTAGTTTACCTGCAAAGAGCTAGGAGAATGAGGAGGTGTATGAGGAGCCAAACCAGCTGCTGTCCCTGTGGCAGCACCAGCTGCTGAGTGGCTTGAGGTGAGGATGAGGAACCTCAAGGCAGTGAACAAGAGAGAAAGCTGATGGGAGGAGCAGCAATTTTTGAGTGAGCAGAGAGAATAAGGAAAGTAGAATGGGGATCGGGCAAGAGGAACATTGTCACTGTGTGAAAATATGAGTGGGGGGGGGGGGGAGAGAACGGAGAAGTCCAGGAGACTACAGAATTGGGAAAGTGAACAATTATACTGGTGGGGCCCATGAAACCGATTACGTTCTGTACATTGTGAGAGCAAACTATGTGATGTGAAAATATAAGCCACCATTGATACTACCGAGGGCACATCTCTTAACTAAATCAAATGATCATGATAGCACATACTTACCAACATACTCCCTCCGTTTCTAGATCCTCCGTTTCTAAATATAGGTCTTTGTAGGTCAATAGATGACTACATACAGAGCAAAATAGGTGAATTTAGACTCTACAATATGTCTATATACATCCATATGTGGTAGTTTATTTGAAATCTCTAAAAGACTTATATTTACAAACGGAGGGAGTAGGTTTTATGGATTTGTACAATATATAAGCATAGAATAAAAATATACTCCCTCTGTTCCTAAATATTTGTCTTTTTAGAGATTTCAACAAGTGACTATATACAGAGTAAAATGAGTGAATCTACACTTTAAAGAATGTCTATATACATGCGATGTGGTACTTCATGAGGAAGTAGAAGAAAGATGTAAATATAGTTTGGAGAATGTAATCGATCATTTCATTTAGCATACCTCGCAAAAAAATACAGCTAGCATGACATGCATAATTATCAAGTCAGGATGAAGCGATCACACATACATGTATATATCAACGAAAACCCAAACGTACAAACAAAATTATGTTTGCAAGAGTACTATATTTGAAATTTCATCATATTTGATATAAAAAATTGTTGGACAGATAAAATAATATGATCTCACATTTATAACTTACAAAATCCTAGCCCGCGCATCGAGCGGGCCACTTTGCTAGTTCTTCTAAAAGAAGAAAAAAAATGATAGGACTTTGCATGCTTCTAGTGAACCTGTTGTAGACATACGTGAGAATCCTAATGATATTTCTATTTCTGATGCTGAAACACAATCAGGTGATGAACATGAACCTAGTGATAATGTTCATGTTCATGCTCAACCTAGCAATAATAATGATGTAGAGATAGAACCTACTGTTGATCTTGATAATCCACAATCAAAGAATCAACGTTATAATAAGAAAAAATTTGTTGCTAGGAAGCATGGTAGAGAAAGAGAACCATGGGTTCAGAAACCCATGCCTTTTCCTCCTAAACCATCCAAGACAAAGGATGATGAGAATTTTGAGCGCTTTGCTGAAATGATTAGACCTATCTTCTTACGTATGCGCTTAACTAATATGCTTAAGGTAAATCCTTATGCTAAATACATGAAGGATATCATTACAAATAAAAGAAAGATACCGGAAGCTGAAACTTCCACCATGCTTGCTAATTACACTTTTAAAGGTGGAATACCAAAGAAACTTGGAGATCTAGGAGTACCAACTATACCATGCTCCATTAAAAGAAATTATGTTAAAACTGCTTTATATGATCTTGGAGCCGGTGTTAGTGTTATGCCTCTCTCTTTATATCGTAGACTTGAATTGAATAAGTTGACACCTAATGAAATATCTTTGCAAATGGCTGATAAATCAACTGCTATACCTGTTTGTATTTGTGAGGATGTGCCTGTTGTGGTTGCAAATGTCACTATCTTAACGGACTTTGTTATTCTTGATATTCCCGAGGACGATAGTATGTCAATTATACTTGGTAGACCTTTTTTGAATACCGCAGGGGCTGTTATCGATTGCAACAAAGGCAATGTCACTTTTCATGTTAATGGTAATGAGCATACGGTACACTTTCCGAGGAAACAACCTCAAGTTCATAGCATCAATTCTATTGGAAAAATTCCAACTATCATTATTGGAGGTTTTGAATTTCCTCTTCCTACTGTCAAGAAAAAGTATGATATTCTTATTGTTGGGGATGTTCATATCCCCGTTGAGGTAACCTAGTGTTATTCGAAATTTCTCCGGTTCCATGTTATTCGGAACGAGTTTGTTAACAAGACTTGATCAACCTTGTTAGTGGATTCATTTTGATGATCATGAGATGGATGAAACTAGAAGGCACAACCTTCTGTACCCTCTTTTTACTTTCTGTTATTTAGAATAAATAAAGCAAAAATAGTATTTTCTATCTGTTTTCTGAATTATCCGTGCAATAAAAAATATCCCAAAAATAAAAGTGCTCCGAATGCCCTGCAAATTTAGTGTGATTTTTTATGGAATATGTGAGGATTTTAGGCACTGAAAACACAGCAGGGGGACCTGGCCACGAGGGTCCAGGGCGCGCCCACTCCCCCTGGGCGCGCCCTCTGTCTCGTGGGCCCATGGTGGCCCCCCTCCACTTATTCCTGCACCCACACACTCCATCTTCCTCCCAAAAAATCCCCATCCAGCTCAAGCACGAGTTCTAGCTCATTTTGCTATGATTTTTGATCTCCTTGCTCAAAGCTTCATTCGCAAAACTACTTTGGGAGATTGTTGCTTGGTATGTGACTCCTCCATTGGTCCAATTAGTTTTTGTTCTAGTGCTTTATTCATTGCAAATTTTTGCTGCATAGATGACCCTGTTCTTGAGCTTGCATGTCAAATTTATGAGGTCCCAAGTAATTCCAATGCATGATATAGGCTCTAGGCACTTGTGGGAGTTGTTGCTATTAGTTTTATTGAGTTTTATTCACTTTTATTTTGAAGTTACTACAAATTTCAGAAATTTTTAGAAAATGATAAGGAGATTTTTGAGGGGCTCTTCTAGCCAAGGCTCCAAGGATAAACAAGCTAAGGAGAAGGAAAATGCCAAGTATAGTCTTCCTCGCGTAGAAGAAGTACGGCCGTGTGAATGACCTTGTGATAATTTCTTGAGAGAAGCCGGGATTTATGAAGACTTTTATTCTTTGGCTGAAAATGCGGGCCTCACTGACTTCCTCCACGACCGGATCGACTAGTATCTCTTACTCACCAATACTTTCATGCAAAACTTTTATTACTATCCTAAGAGTTCACCTACTTCGGTATCATTTCATTTGTATGATGAGTTCAAGGATATGTCATTGCATAATTTTTGAGCGGTATGTAGAATACCCTTTGAGGGCAGTTTAGATGAACCACATCGTGAAGAAGTGGATGGTTTTGTTAACACTATTACTGTAGGGGATCCGAAGAAGGGCTCCGATGCGAGAATCACTAGAATGCATTTTCCTGTTTTACGCTACTTTGCCATATTTGCTAGTAGATGCTTAATTCGTCATGGAAATAGTGGAAACTTCAGTGTTCCTGATATTATTATTCTGCTCCATGCCTTATTTGGTGATAACACTTTTAGTATGGGTGTCGTTATTGCTAAACGGTTAAGCCTGAACAGTACAAAGGGCCCCACCTTTGGAGGTATCTATGTTGCACGCCTTGCTAAACATTTTGAGATACCTATTAGACATGATGAGAAAGAGGAGACACTACTACCTCGTACCTTTTTAGATTACAGGAGCATGGTAGCGCATGCGTTTATTGTTGACAATGATGATAAGATGCTCCTGTATAACCTGAGATTTAGTAAGAAACACAATGAGATTATTACCCTGCCTGCGCCTTTGTTGTTTGATTTAACTGCAGGCCATTACCTTGTCTTGCCGAAGGCTGTGTATGCGCATCGAGGCTAGACATCCGCTCCAGAGCCTGAGCCGGAACCTCCACTGGACCCCTATCGTCCATCATCTTATCAGTGGGATCCGGAGGAGATCGCTAGCCAGTGGTATCCTGATGACGCTCCTCAGTACACCGGGGAGAGTAGCCGCGACCCTTGGCATTAGACCAACTTAGGCCAAAAGCCTAAGCTTGGGGGAGTACGTATTTCTCACCAACTTTACATCCATGTTCACACACTATTCTATTTGTCGGTGCTCATACTCTTTCATTGTCTTATCCATGCTAGTTTAATTTCTTGTTCTAGATTTCTTCTTGTGTGTTTGATAAACCTTAAGAAAAACCAAAAAAATTAGTTAGTTCAATTTCCATGCTTGTAGTAGTAATTAAAATGAAAACCCAAAAAGATTTCTCGTTCTTCTTTTACTTGTTGGGAGCTTTCCCATGTAAATAGTTTTATTTTATTTTCTTTCCTTTGGGGGTCAAGAGTCGAACATCATATTGAAAATGCTTAGTGGCTCTCATATGCATGATTGTTGATTTAACCAAGAGCCCATATTACTTTGTCTTCTCTCTTGAATTGAATGCTTGAAGATTCCAGCTTAGTCCAATGCACGTGCACTATTATTATTATACACACCGTTCGGTCATGCAAGTGAAAGGCAATAATGATGATATATGATGGACTGATTGAGATAAGAGAAGCTGGTATGAACTCGACCTCTCTTGTTTTTGTAAATATGATGAGTTCATCGTTCCTGATTCAGCCTATTATGAGTAAACATGTTTGCAATGACATTTAGAGATTATAGTTGCTTATGTCATGCTTAATTAGCTAGGAGCTTATAATGGTTTACCTTGCGTGCCAACATGCTATTAAAATGATTATGATGTGGTATGATGGGATGGTATCCTCCTTTGAATGATTCGAGTGACTCGACTTGGCACATGTTCACGCATGTAGTTGAAATAAATCAACATAGCCTTCACGATATTTATGTTCATGGTGGATTATATCCTACTCATGCTTGCACTTGGTGTAGATTAATTTTAATGCATGTTCATGACTGTTGTCGCTCTCTCAGTTGGTCGCTTCCCACTCTTTTGCTAGCCTTCACCTGTACTAAGTGGGAATACTTCTTGTGCATACAAACTCCATAAACCCCAAAGTTATTCCATATGAGTCCACCATACCTCCTATATGCGGTATTTACCTGCCGTTCCAAGTAAATTTGTACGTGCCAAACTCCAAACCTTCAGATGAAATTTTGTTTTATATGCTCGAGCAGCTCATGTTTCAACTAGGGTTGTCTGTATCTTCCATGCTAGGTGGGTTATTCTCAAGAAGAGTGGACTCCGCTCCTCATTCACGAGAAAGTGGATGGTAACCGGGATGCCCAGTCCCATGACCAAAAAGATCAAAGCAAATCGAAATAATTAAACAAAACTCCCCCAGGGCAGTTGCTAGTTGGAGGCACTCGTTGTTTCGAGCAAGCCATGGATTGATGCTTGTTGGTGGTGGGGGAGTATAAACTTTTACCATTCTGTTTGGGAACCGCCTATAATGTATGTAGCATGGAAGATATCGCCATCTCATAGTTGTTGCGTTGACAGTGAAAGTATACCGCTCAAAATGTTATTCATCTCTATTTTAAAATCGAGCTCTGGCACCTCTACAAATCCCTGGTTCCCTCTGTGCAGGGCATATCTATTTACTTTTATGTTGAGTCATCACCCTCTTATTAAAAAGCACCCGCTAGAGAGCACACTGTCATTTGCATGCATTACTATTAGTTTATATTGGGTATGACTTGACTGGATCTCTTTTACCATGAATTACAATGTTTAGTCAGTCCTTGATCTTTAAAGGTGCTCTGCATTTATGTTTTGCGGTCTCAGAAAGGGCTAGAGAGATACCATCTTGTTATATCATATTATGATTGTTTTGAGAAAGTGTTGTCATCTGAGATTTATTATTATTGCTCGCTAGTTGATTATGCTATTGACATGAGTAAATATGAGACCTAAGTGTTATTCTGAATATGGTTAGTTCATAATCTTTGTTGAAAACTTGAATGCTGGCTTTACATATTTACAACAACAAGAGCAAATAGAGTTTGTAAAAGTTTTTCTTTATCACTTTTAGTTTATCAACTGAATTGCTTGAGGACAAGCAAAGGTTTAAGCTTGGGGGAGTTGATACATCTCCAACGTATATACTTTTCCAAACACTTTTCCCCTTGTTTTGGACTCTAACTTGCATGATTTGAATGAAACTAACCCGGACTGACACTGTTTTCAGCAGAACTGCCATGGTGTTGTTTATTATGCAGAAAACAAAAGTTCTCGGAATGACCTGAAAATCCATGGAGATAACTTTTGGAAAATATAAAAAATACTGGCGAAAGAATCAACGCCAGGGGCCCACACCCTGTCCACGAGGGTGGGGGGCGCGCCCCCTCCCCCTGGGCGCACCCCCCTGTCTCGTGGGCCCCCTGATGCTCCACCGACCTCAACTACAACTCTATATATTCCGTTTCATGGAGAAAAAATCAGAGAGAAAGTTTCATCGCGTTTTACGCTACGGAGCCGCTGCCAAGCCCTAATCTCTCTCAGGAGGGCTGATGTCGAGTCCGTTCGGGGCTCCAGAGAGGGGGATTCGTCGCCGTCGTCATCATCAACCATCCTCCATCAGCAATTTCATGATGCTCACCGCCGTGTGTGAGTAATTCCATTGTAGGCTTGCTGGACGGTGATGGGTTGGATGAGATTTACCATGTAATCAAGTTAGTTTTGTTAGGGTTTGATCCCTAGTATCCACTATGTTCTGAGATTGATGTTGCTACGACTTTGCTATGCTTAATGCTTCTCACTAGGGCCCGAGTGCCATGATTTCAGATCTGAACCTATTATGTTTTCATGAATATATGTGAGTTCTTGACCTATCTTGCAAGTCTATAGTCACCTATTATGTGTTATGATCCGACAACACCGAAGTGACAATAATCGGGATACTTCTCGGTGATGACCGTAGTTTGAGGAGTTCATGTATTCACTATGTGTTAATGCTTTGGTCCGCTACTCTATTAAAAGGAGGCCTTAATATCCCTTAGTTTCCACTAGGACCCCGCTGCCACGGGAGGGTAGGACAAAAGATGTCATGCAAGTTATTTTCTATAAGCATGTATGACTATATTCGGAATACATGCCTACATTACATTGATGAACTGGAGCTAGTTCTGTGTCACCCTATGTTATAATTATCCATCACTGATCCAATGCCTACGAGCTTTTCACATATTGTGCTTCGCTTATTTACTTTTCTATTGCTACTGTTACAATCACTACAAAACTGCTATATTTACTTTTGCCACTGTTACCATTACTATCATACTACTTTGCTACTAAATACTTTGCTGCAGATACTAAGTTATCCAGGTGTGGTTGAATTGACAACTCAACTGCTAATACTTGAGAATATTCTTTGGCTCCCCTTGTGTCGAATCAATAAATTTGGGTTGAATACTCTACCCTCGAAAACTATTGCGATCCCCTATACTTGTGGGTTATCAACAACGTCTTCGGCATTAGGGAGGAGGGCGGCTGTGAATTTGGTGCGGTGGGGGCGCCATGGAGGAGGGGCTGAGGTTTCGCGGCTTAGGAGAAGGGAGCTTCCGGGGAGAAGGTGATTTGGCACCCACGAGTTATGAATGGGGAGGGAATTGAGAGGGGAGTGGAACCATGTCTTATGGACGCATTTGTCTAAAATGTGGGGGGAGTTACAATTCTACCCCTGCCTTTAGGCTTCTCAGCTTGGGTCTGTGTACTGAGGGTCGTGGATAGTAGAGTAACTTTGCTTCTCCCTGATGACCCACAAGTGTAGGGGATCTATCGTAGTCCTTTCAATAAGTAAGAGTGTCGAACCCAACGAGGAGCAGAAGGAAATGATAAGCGGTTTTCAGTAAGGTTTTCTCTACAAGCACTGAAATTGTAGGTAATAGATAGTTTTGTGATAAGATAAATTGTAACGAGTAACAAGAAATGAAAGTAAATAAAGTGTAGCAAGGTGTCCCAATCCTTTTTGTAGCAAAGGATAATCCTGGACAATTTCTTATAATGAGAAATGAGCTCTTGAGGACACATGGGAATTATCGTCAAGCTAGTTTTCATCACGCTCATATGATTCGCGTTCGGTACTTTGATAATTTGATATGTGGGTGGACCGGTGCTTGGGTACTGCCCTTACTTGGACAAGCATCCCACTTATGATTAACCCCTATTGCAAGCATCTGCAACTACAAAAGAAGTATTAAGGTAAACCTAACCACAACATTAAACATATGGACCCAAATCAGCCCTAACGAAGCAACACATAAACTAGGATTTAAGCTTCTGTCACTCTAGCAACCCATCATCTACTTATTACTTCCCAATGCCTTCCTCTAGGCCCAAATAATGGTGAAGTGTCATGTAGTCAATGTTCACATAACACCACTAGAGGAAAGACAACATACATTTCATCAAAATATCGAACGAATACCAAATACACATGACTACTAATAGCAAGACTTCACCCATGTCCTCAGGAACAAACGTAACTACTCACAAAGCATATTCATGTTCATAATCAGAGGAGTAATAATATGCATTAAGGATCTGAACATATGATCTTCCACCAAGTAAACCAATTAGCATCAACTACAAGGAGTAATCAACACTACTAGCAACCCACAGGTACCAATTTGTGGTTTGGATACAAGATTGGATACAAGAGATGAACTAGGGTTTTGAGAGGAGATGGTGTTGGTGAAGATGTAGATGGAGATTGACCCCCTCCCGATGAGAGGATCATTGGTGATGATGATGGTGATGGTTTCCCCCTCCCGGAGGGAAGTGTCCCCGACAGAACAGCTCTGCCGGAGCTCTAGATTGGTTCCGCCTTGCGGCAGCGGAGTTTCGTCCCGTAAGCTTTCCCATGATTTTTTCAGGGTAAAAGCCTTCATATAGCAGAAGATGGACACCGGAGGGCCACCAGGGGGCCCAGGAGACAGGGGGCACGCCCAGTAGGGGTGGGCACGCCCCCACCCTCCTGGCCAGGGTGTGGGCCCCCTGAGGTGTTTCTTCCGCTCAATAACTCTTATTAATTCCAAAAATAGGTTTCGTGGAGTTTCAGGATTTTTGGAGCAATGCAGAATAGGTTTCCAATGTTTGCTCCTTTTCCAGCCAGAATTCCAGCTGCCGGCATTCCCCCTCTTCATGGTAAACCTAGTAAAATAAGAGAGAATAACCATAAGTATTGAGATATAATGTGTAATAACAGCGATAATGCAATAAATATTGATATAAAAGCATGATGCAAAATGGACGTATCAACTCCCCCAAGCTTAGACCTCGCTTGTCCTCAAGCGGAAGCCGAAATCGAAAAATATGTCCACATGTTTAGAGATAGAGGTGTCGATAAAAATAAAATACAGACATGAGGGCATCATGATCATTCTTATAACAGCAACATAAATAGATTTTATCATATGATTTCTTATGCTCAAGTAACGATCAATTCAAAATGTCAAGTATGGTCAGAAACTTCATTGGAAGCTAACAAACTATAATCTCAGCCACTGAAGCAATTGCAATTTATCATAACATCAGAAAGATTCAAGAATAGAGCTTTTCAGCAAGTCCACATACTCAACTATCATGTAGTCTTCTACAATTGCTAACACTCACGCAATACTTGTGGTTATGGAGTTTCAGCCGGACACTAAGAAAGATAGGGGCTTAATGTGTTGCCTCCCAACGTATTCACCTTTAGGTGATGTCAACAATAATAATTCATGCTAACTTACATCCAATTGGATATATATCATGATCTTTCAAACACGAGGAGCTTGCCAAAGGATAAAATGAAAAAGGGAAAGGTGAAGATCACCTTGACTCAAGCATAAAGTAAAAACATAAAGTAAATGATAGGCCCTTCGCAGAGGGAAGCAGAGGTTGTCATGTCCTTTTAGGGTTGGATGCATAAAATCTTAATGCAAAAGAACGTCACTTTATATTTCCACTTGTATATGGACGTTTATTATGCAGTCTGTCGATTTTATTACTTCCATAACAAGATCGTATAAAGCTTATTTTCTCTGCACTAATAAGTAATACATATTTAGATAGCAGTTTTTATTTCCTGCAACATGACAACTTACTTGAAGGATCTTACTCGATCCATAGGTAGGTATGGTGGACTCTCATGGCAAAACTGGGTTTAAGGATATTTGGAAGCACAAGTAGTATCTCTACTTGGTTTAAGGAATTTGGCTAGCATGAGGGGGGAAGGCAAGCTCAACATGTTTGGAAGGTCAATTACAATATACTTTAACTGAGATGTGAGAAAACATAAACCATTACGTTGTCTTCCTTGTCCAACATCAACTCTTTTAGCATGTCATACTTAATGAGTGCTTCACAATCATAAAAGATGTCCAAGATAACATATTTGTATGTGAAACCTCTCTTTCCTTATTATTTCCTATTAATTGCAACGATGACCAAAACTACGTTTATCAACTCTCAACAACTTTTATGCCTCATACTTTTTATGTGTGAAGTCATCACTAACCATAAGATCAATATGAACTCTTTTATTATTTCTACTTTCTCAAGATCATAGCAACATAGCAAAGCCCTTGACTCAACACTAATCTTTATTATAGATAGCTCACGGACTTGATTACATAAAGATATTACAAAGCAAAACTCAAAACTACTTGATATCAAAACTTCCATCTACTAGATCAAGATACTACTAAAAGTACCAAACTAAATAAAACGGTAAAGATAGGAGTGTGATGGTGATACGATACCTGGGCACCTCCCCCAAGCTTGGCAGTTGCCAAGGGGAGTGCCCATACCCATGTGATTATGTCTCCTTCTTCACGGTTGGTGTTATGATCTTCTTGGCGATGATGCCCCTCAGGATACGGTTCTCCTCCTCAAGTTTATTGACTTGTTGTTTGAGGTCCATTATTTATTTACGGAGCTTGCCCGTAATGGTTAAAGCTCCCTTTACCCAAGGATGTTACATAGCTTCTGGAGAACAAGTGCCGATCTTTTTCATATTTTCATAAGAAAGAAATCTAAAGTTGGAAGGGATGCCCGAATTTGGAATAGCCGAGCTATGTAGTTCCCCCATCATGAATTCTACTTGGAGACGAGAGGTAACTTCTCGATCTTCCTCCATGGCATCTATCCTTTTCAAGTCGGCCTCCATCTCATCCTCTGTTGATGGTCCAAAGTGATAAGCATCGCTATTTGCTCCTGGACCTGGTGTTGGGTGAGACACCCGACTCTCCCCGACTGACTCTTGAGAAGACATCTTGCTCTAAATCTGCAACAGGAACAACTCGAAACGAAAACAGAGGATATTTGCGTCATACGGTGGTCAAAACCTTCGAGAGATTATATAATGAATTTTTACCGACCAAAATACGTAACGTGCAAGAAAACAGAGTCAAAGAGGCACACGAGGTGGCCACGAGACAGGGGGCGCGCCCAGCAAGGGTGGGCGCGCCCTCCACCCTCGTGGAGGCCTCGTGTCCTTCTCAGACTACTTCTTTCTTCCTAAAATTCTTAAATATTCCAAAATTGATAAAGATTGTCATTAGAATTGTTTTGGAGTCGGTTTACTTACTGTACCTCATACCTATTCCTTTTCAGAGTTTGAAACGTTCTGGAAAGTGTCCCTTATGTATTCCTCCGGGTTACGGTTTCAATAATATTAGTTTCAACATTGATAGGATTACCTGAGATATAATGTTTAATTCTTTGACCGTTCACCACCCTCGGACTTGTGCCTTCGAAGTTGTTGATTTTTATGGCACCAGAACGGTAGACCTCCTCGATAACGTAAGGACCTTCCCATTTAGAGAGAAGTTTTCCTGCAAAAAATCTTAAATGAGAGTGGAATAATAACACATAATCACCTATGTTAAACTCACGCTTTTGTATTCTTTTGTCATGCCAACGTTTGACTTTTTCTTTGAATAGCTTGGCATTCTCATAGGCTTGGGTTCTCCATTCATCCAGTGAGCTAATATAAAACAACCTCTTCTCACTGGCAAGTTTGAAGTCATAGTTGAGCTCTTTGATAGCCCAATATGCTTTATGTTCAAGTTCAAGAGGTAAATGACATGCTTTTCCATAAACCATCTTATACGGAGACATACCCATAGGATTTTTATAAGCAGTTCTATAGGCCCATAATGCATCATCCAGTTTTTTGGACCAATTCTTTCTAGATCTGTTGACAGTCTTTTGCAAAATTAATTTGAGCTCTCTATTGCTCAACTCTACTTGACCACTAGACTGCGGATGATAAGGAGATGCAATTCTATGATTAACATCATACTTAGCAAGCATCTTACAGAAAGCACCATGAATAAAATGTGAACCACCATCAGTCATAAGATATCTAGGGACTCCAAACCTCAGAAAAATAACTTCTTTAAGCATTTTAATATAAGTGTTATGATCAGCGCTACTAGTTGGAATAGCTTCTACCCACTTAGTAACATAATCAACAGCAACTAAAATATGAGTACAACCATTAGAGGTAGGAAAAGGTCCCATATAATCAAAGCCACAAACATCAAATGGCTCAATAACAAGAGATTGATTCATAGGCATTTCTTGACGTCTACTAATATTACCAATTCTTTGACATTCATCACAAGATAAGACAAACTTACGAGCATCTTTGAAGAGAGTAGGCCAATAAAAACCAGATTGCAATACCTTATGTGCAGTTCTATCTCCAGCGTGGTGTCCTCCATAGGATTCAGAGTGACACTTGCGTAGGATCTGTTCCTGTTCATGCTCAGGTACACAATGTCTAATAACACCATCTACTCCTTCTTTATAAAGGTGTGGGTCATCCCAGAAGTAATGTCTTAAATCATAAAAGAACTTTTTCTTTTGCTGGTATGTGAAACTAGGAGGTATAAATTTAGCAACAATGTAATTAGCATAATCAGCATACCAAGGAGCAGTACGAGAAGCATTAATGACCACTAATTGTTCATCAGGAAAGCTATCATCGATAGGCAGTGGGTCATCAAGAACATTCTCTAACCTAGACAAGTTGTCTGCAACGGGGTTCTCAGCTCCCTTTCTATCAATAATATGCAAATCAAATTCTTGGAGCAAGAGAACCCATCTAATGAGTCTAGGCTTAGCATCTTTCTTTTCCATAAGATATTTAATAGCAGCATGATCGGTGTGAATAGTAACTTTGGAATCAACAATATAAGGTCTAAACTTATCACATGCAAACACAACCGCTAAGAATTCTTTTTCAGTAGTAGCATAATTCCTCTGGGCGGTATCAAGAGTCTTACTAGCATACTGGATAACATTCAATTTCTTATCAACTCTTTGCCCTAGAACAACACCTACAACATAATCACTAGCATCACACATAATTTCAAAGGGTAAATTCCAATCAGGTGGCTGAACAATAGGTGCAGTGATCAAAGCTTTCTTAAGTATTTCAAATGCTTCTACACAATCATCATCAAAGACAAAAGGAATATCTTTTTGCAATAAATTAGTCAGAGGCCTAGAGATTTTCGAAAAGTCCTTAACGAACCTCCTATAAAAACCGGCATGACCAAGGAAACTTCTTATACCTTTTATGTCCTAGGGACATGGCATCTTTTCAATAGCATCAACATTGGCTTTATCAACTTCAATACCTCTCTCGGAAATCTTATGCCCCAAGACAATGCCTTCATTAACCATAAAGTGGCACTTTTCCCAATTCAAGACGAGACTAGTGTCTTCGCATCTCTGCAAAACTCGATCAAGGTTGCTCAAGCAATCATCAAAAGAGGATCCATAAACAGAGAAATCATCCATGAATACCTCACAAATCTTTTCACAAAAGTCAGAGAATATAGCCATCATACATCTTTGAAAGGTCGCAGGTGCATTACATAAACCAAAAGGCATACGTCTATAAGCAGAAGTACCAAAAGGACAAGTAAAAGTAGTTTTTGATTGATCCCCCGCTGACACAGGTGTTTGAGAGAAACCAGAATAACCATCTAGAAAGCAGAAATGTGTGTGTTTGGATAGTCTTTCTAGCATTTGATCAATAAAAGGTAAGGGGTAATGATCTTTCTTAGTAGATTTATTTAATTTACGGAAATCAATTACCATCCTATAACCTGTAATAATTCTTTGTGGGATCAATTCATCTTTATCATTAGGAACGAAAGTAATACCTCCCTTTTTAGGAACACAATGGACATGGCTTACCCAATCACTATCAGCAACGGGATAAAATATACCTGCCTCAAGGAGCTTTAGTATCTCCTTTCTTACCACTTCTTTCATCTTGGGATTCAGTCGTCGTTGAGGATCTCTAACTGGTTTAGCATCGGCCTCCAAATTAATTTTGTGTTGGCATAACGTGGGACTAATTCCCTTGAGATCATCCAGAGTATATCCAACAGCAGCACGGTGCTTCTTCAGAGTTTTCAATAATCTTTCTACATCTTGCTCTGAAAGGTTAGCAGTAATAATAACAGGATATATTTTCTTTTCATCAAGATAATCATACTTAAGATTATCAGGCAATGGTTTGAATTGAAACACGGGATCACCCTTGGGTGGAGGGGGATCCCCAAGAATTTCAACGGGAAGGTTGTGTTTCAGTATAGGTTCCTGTTTAAGGAACACTTCATCTATTTCCCTTCTTTTCTTCATAAACATATCGTTTTCATCGTCTAGCAAATATTGTTCTAACAGATCAGTAGGAGGTACGGCAATGGAAGCAAGACCAATAATCGCATCCTTACTAGGTGATTCTCTATCATGAGGTTGTCTACGAAACTTAGCAAAATTAAACTCATGAGACATACCCTCTAAGCCAATTGTAACAGTATCCTTTTCACAATCAATCCTATCATTAACTGTATATAAGAAGGGTCTACCAAAAATAATGGGACAAAAGTCATCTTGTGGGGAACTAAGAACAAGAAAATCAGCAGGGTATTTAACCTTCCCACACAAGACTTCAACATCTCTAACAATCCCAACTGGTGAAATAGTATCTCTATTGGCAAGCTTGATAGTAACATCAATACCTTCCAACTCAACGGGTGCAATATCATGCATAATTTCTTTATATAAGTCATAGGGAATTGCACTAGCACTAGCACCCATATCACATAAGCCATGATAACAATGATCTCCTATTTTAACAGAAATAACAAGCATGCCTACCACAGGTCTATGTATCTTAGTATCTGGTCTAACAATATTAGCAGTCTCACCACAGAAATAAATAACATGCCCATCTAAATCATCATCTAAGAGATCTTTAACCATAGCAATACTAGGTTCAACTTTTATTTGCTCAGGAGGTGTATAAGTCCTATTATTACTCTTACAAACAACAATCAAAGTTTTATCATGATCCTTTATCCTAACAGGAAAAGGAGGTTTCTCAACATAAGTAGTAGGAACAATAGGATCACTATTGGTGACAGTCTTTTCTTCAACTGTAATAGGTGCAACTACTTTTACTTCAATGGGGGGGATTATATTTAAACCACTTCTCCTTAGGGAGATCAACGTGAGTAGCAAAAGATTCACAGAAAGAAGCTACTATCTTAGAGTCAAGTCCATATTTAGCGCTAAATCCATGAAAAGCATCGGTATCCATAAAAGATTTAACACAATCAAACTTAGGTATCATACCTGACTCCTTACCATCGTCGGAACCCCAATCTTCAGAGTTGCATTTAATTCTTTCCAATAAGTCCCATTTGAATTCAATAGTCTTCAGCATATAAGAACCATCACAGGAAGTATCGAGCATGTTGCGATCATTGAGAGAAAGACGAGCATAATTTTTTTTGAATAATCATTTCTCTAGAGAGCTCATGATTGGGGCATGAATATAACATTGACTTAAGCCTCCCCCAAGCTTGAGTGATGCTTTCTCCTTCGTGAGGCCGGAAATTATATATGTAATTACGATCACGATGAACAAGATGCATAGGATAGAACTTCTGGTGAAATTCCAACTTCAATCGCTTATAATCCCAAGATCTCGTATCATCACATAGACTATACCATGTCAATGCATCTCCCTTCAAATATAAAGGGAAGACCTTCCTTTTGACAACATCATCGGGAATACCTGCAAACTTAAATAATAAACAAACTTCATCCACAAAGATAAGGTGTAAATTGGGATGCAATGTTCCATCTCCTGCGAATGGATTAGCTAGCAGTTTCTCTATCATACCCAAAGGAATCTCAAAGTAAATATTTTCAAAAAGTTCAGTAGGTTGAGGAGCAACTCTTTGCTCTTCTGGTCGGGGTGAAGATACCCCGAACAAGCCCCTCAAAGGATTAGTTTCCATAGTGACATGTAACAGAAAATATCAGCACACTATATAAATGTTTCCTTACCAAGTTCCACTCACCAAAAGCGCTACACTCCCCGGCAACGGCGCCAGAAAAGAGTCTTGATGACCCACAAGTGTAGGGGATCTATCGTAGTCCTTTCGATAAGTAAGACTGTCGAACCCAATGAGGAGCAGAAGGAAATGATAAGCGGTTTTCAGTAAGGTTTTCTCTGCAAGCACTGAAATTGTAGGTAATAGATAGTTTTGTGATAAGATAAATTGTAACGAGTAACAAGCAATGAAAGTAAATAAAGTGCAGCAAGGTGGATCAATCCTTTTTGTAGCAAAGGATAAGCCTAGACAATTTCTTATAATGAGAAAGGAGCTCCCGAGGACACATGGGAATTATCGTCAAGCTAGTTTTCATCACGCTCATATGATTCGCGTTCGGTACTTTGATAATTTGATATGTGGGTGGACCGGTGCTTGGGTACTGCCCTTACTTGGACAAGCCTCCCACTTATGATTAATCCCTATGCAAGCATCCACAACTACAAAAGAAGTATTAAGGTAAACCTAACCACATCATTAAACATATGGATCCAAATCAGCCCCTAACGAAGCAACACATAAACTAGGGTTTAAGCTTCTATCACTCTAGCAACCCATCATCTACTTATTACTTCCAAATGCCTTCCTCTAGGCCCAAATAATGGTGAAGTGTCATGTAGTCGACGTTCAGATAACACCACTAGAGGAAAGACAACATACATCTCATCAAAATATCGAATGAATACCAAATTCACATGACTACTAATAGCAAGACTTCACCCATGTCCTCAGGAACAAACGTAACTACTCACAAAGCATATTCATGTTCATAATCAGAGGAGTAATAATATGCATTAAGGATCTGAACATATGATCTTCCACCAAGTAAACCAATTAGCATCAACTACAAGGAGTAATCAACACTACTAGCAACCCACAGGTACCAATTTGTGGTTTGGATACAAGATTGGATACAAGAGATGAACTAGGGTTTTGAGAGGAGATGGTACTGGTGAAGATGTTGATGGAAATTGACCCCCTCCCGATGAGAGGATCGTTGGTGATGACGATGGTGATGATTTCCCCCTCCCAGAGGGAAGTGTCCCCGGCAGAACAGCTCTTCCGGAGCTCTAGATTGGTTCCGCCAAGGTTCTGCCTTGTGGCGGCGGAGTTTCATCCCGTAAGCTTGCCCATGATTTTTTCCAGGGTAAAAGCCTTCATATAGAAGAAGATGGACACCGGAGGGCCACCAAGGGGCTTAGGAGATAGGGGGGCGCGCCCAGTAGGGGTGGGCGCGCCCCCACCCTCCTGGCCAGGGTGTGGGCCCCCTGAGGTGTTTCTTCCGCTCAGTAATTCTTATTAATTCCAAAAATAATTTTCGTGGAGTTTCAGGTTGGAGCAGTGCAGAATAGGTTTCCAATGTTTGCTTCTTTTCCATCCAGAATTCCAGCTGTCGGCATTCCCCCTCTTCATGGTAAACCTTGTAAAATAAGAGAGAATAGCCATAAGTATTGATATATAATGTGTAATAACAGCCCATAATGCAATAAATATTGATATAAAAGCATGATGCAAAATGGACGTATCACTCCCCAAATAGTGGGTGAGGGAGTCCCGGATTAGGGGGTGTCCGGATAGCCGAACTATCACCTTTGGCCGGACTCCTAGACTATGAAGATACAAGATTGAAGACTTCGTCCCGTGTCCGGATGGGACTTTCCTTGGCGTGGAAGGCAAGCTTGGCGATACGGATATGTAGATCCCCTACCATTGTAACCGACTCCTTGTAACGCTAACCCTCTCTGGTGTCTATATAAACCGGAGGGTTTTAGTCCGTAGGACGAACAACAATCATACCATAGGCTAGCTTCTAGGGTTTAGCCTCTTTGATCTCGTGGTAGATCTACTCTTGTACTACCCATATCATCAATATTAATCAAGCAGGAGTAGGGTTTTACCTCAACCGAGAGGGCCCGAACCTGGGTAAAAACATCGTGTCCCTTGTCTCCTGTTACCATCCGCCTAGACACACAGTTCAGGACCCCCTACCCGAGATCCGCCGGTTTTGACACCGACAGTGGGTGCGAGCGATTTTGGGTGAGGAGGGCGTGTTTTGAAATATAGTGGGCGCGAGCGATTTCGGGCGAGGAGAGCGTGTTTTGAAATAGTGGGCGCGAGCTATTTCGGGCGAGGAGAGGGTGTTTTGCCGACCATGGTTTATGAATTAATTGGCACATGTCATTTTAGTCGAGGAGAAGGCGCGCTTTGATGAAGTTACGAACCTACCCTTGATGTACAATGGGCAAATTGATGTGTGTCCCACATAGGCCGGTAATTTCGCGTCTCCCATTTATTTGCTTGAGCGAATTCCACCGAGCAGAGGGTGTTTAACGGTTCGTTCAAATTTTGGGAGAACGAGCATCCACGTCTACCTTACCAAGTCGGTTCCAATCAAATTTTGAAATATTGGCTTGCCACTTCTTTTATAGATGGAGAGATGATGCTCGGGAGTAATGTGTTTTTACATGCTCGTTGCTAGTGATTTACTATATGACAAATAGTTACCCACTCAAAAACAGGAATCAAACCCAAAATGAAATATCTCGATTCAATGAAATAGCTTGTTCACCAGGTCAAAATAGTGAACTAAATCCAAAATTGAACACCTCAATCGAGTAGCATGTTGTACAGTATTATAGTACTCCATGAACATGTTGAAAGTCAAATTAATGAACTTGTTTGATATACGCATATCTTCGTTCATGTGTGGATTGCAGACAACATGTTCTCCAATATAAATATTTGAATGCAAGTTTATATCGAAACATGGTTTATATTAGTCTTTGATGCATAAAACGTGACCTCTCCATCTCCTCGACTCCTGCTATGTCTCTCTCTCTCTCGCCGACAATCTTCAATTTTGTCGCACGCATCCAACACACAAACCTTGTTTGTCCCTCTCCCTCTCTCTCCATCTCTCTCTCTCTCTCTCTCTCTCTCTCTCTCTCTGTGTGTGTGTGTGTGTGGGGGGGGGTCTTTCTAGTTCGCATGCATATATACTCCATCTATAGGTCTCTCTCGCACACCATGTATGATTATCTAGTCCAAGCTAAATATCCTGGGTGTACTCATCATATGCACACAAATTCCTTGGCTTGTTGCCCGTAACTCTCTCACGCACCACTCTATCGTCTTGGAGCTCTTCCCTCTCTCTCTCAAACTCTCCATCTACCTGGGTCACACATACACATGCATATCTCACTCGCACTCGATAGACCCATCTAAAACTCTATCTCTCTTCCTCGTTCTCTCTCCATCTCTCTCTCACACACACACAATCTCATTCCTAGCCAAGTATGAGGGTCTCTCACTCAATTGTAGGCACACATAGTCCCCCCTATATGTATATGACTAGCTAATCTTAGTCTCCATCACAAACATGTGCATGGTCTATCTCAATTTCTCTCGTGGCATCTTTCTATCGCACACGCACCTCCCTCGATCTCCCACCCATATAATCCCCTCACGATCTCGAGGGGATCTCTCTATCACAAACACACCCTCTCTCCCTACCCATGTGTCCATGTTCTCCATGTGTCCCTCTCGACCTTTGTTCCTTGTTGGCCAAACCTCTATTGGACATGTGCTATAGGGGTGTCTCTCTTCGTTGCAAACAATCACGCACTAGCTATCTTCGTGTATCTCCTCAGCTCGCTTTTGTATCTCGAAGATGCATGCGTGATATGTTTGCATAAGAAATGAAAAAACACACACTCTCTCTAATTTATCGTTTGTTGTCACTTTCTCTATCACACACATACTATTTTTGCACACTCACTCATTGTCCTTCACACGCACTTGACTCTCTCGACTTAGGCACTCTCTTCGGTCCATAGCATATAGATTTATTGGAAAGTCAAACATCACAAAGTTTGACCATGTACGTGGAGGAAAACATTTACATCTAGAACGGCAAACATATACCATTAGATTCACCATGAGATGTAGTTTCTTATGATGTATCTTTGGTATTGTAGATATAAATAACATTTGCGTAAACCTAATAAAAGTTTCCAAAGTTCGACTTCTAAAAAATTTACATGCACTGCATTATCGAGTGGATGGAATATCTCTTCCCTCCTCTCAGCTATCTGACGCACCACTCAGCCTTATCGGGGCTCCTCTATCTCTCTAAAACTTTATATCTCCCCTGCTTCACACATACACATGTCTCGCTCGCACTACATATAGACCCATCAAACACTCTCCGCCCTTGTTCTCTCTATATATATGTGACACTCACCCCCCTAAGTACCATAATCCCTCACTCCATCATAGGCGCATGCACTCCCCCCTAAATATGATTATCTCTCACTAGCCATCAGGAACACACGTATTGTCTCCTTCCATCCATACGTCTATCTCGATATCTCTGGGGGTACCTTCTATCGCACACATACCTTGTCACTTGATCTCCCACCCATGTAGTCCCATCACGATCTCCAGGGGATCTCTCTATGACAAACATACACTCTCTCCTCCCCATGTCTGCATTTTCTCCATACGTCTCCAGCGACATCTCTCCCTTGTTTGTCAGACCCCTCATGGCCATGTGCTGGAGGTATTTTTCTCTCGGTTGCAAACAAACACACACTATCTCCTCACCTTGCTTCCATTGTCGAAGATGTATGTGTGATATGTTTGCATAAGACACACACGCTTTTTCTCTACTTTTATCATGTGTTGTGCATGTCGCTTTCACACACGCACACACACACTTTTTTCACTCACTCTTTCTATTTCTCTCTCTCTCTCTATCTATCTATCTATCTATCTATCTATCTCTAGTTAGGGACTCTCTCACGTCCATAAGCATATGTATGTTTTGAAAAGTCAAACCTCAGAAAAGTTTGACCAGGTATATGTGGAGAAAAACATTTACATATGGAACGATCATTGGATTCATCACACATGTACTTACTTCATACTATCATTTATCTTTGGTATTGTAGATATAAGTAATTTATTTATAAACTTGGTCAAAGTTTCAAAAGTTTGACTTTAAAAAAAAATGTTGGCACTACATTATCGAACGGAGGGAGTAGCTCTTTCTCTCTCTCTCTCTGCTATCTCTCACGGGCCTCCCCTCTCACTCGAAATCTCTATACCGATGGATTATACACTCACTGTGTCAGTGTATAGCTCCATATATTGTTTAGTTGGCCGGTTAACCAATCCACATGTTGCCTTGTCAGCTCGTGTTCTCTATCTTCATGTGCTGGCCCATGTGGTAGTGGGTGAAAATAAGTAAACTAGAGGCCCATCTAACACACGGTGAAGTAAACAAAGTTGAAACCACTTGGGGTAGCACCCCGCATGCTAGTAAATTGAGGGCGCATTGAGGACACACTTCTTCCACGTGAAGGACGCACTCGCGCACAATTCACCACTGCGCGGCGCCATGCATAGCAGGACGCACTCGCGCACACCCAACAGGCCCTCCACTATGTAGGCCAAAACACGTGCCAAATTCACTTGTGATGCATTTGGCATCGATGCCCCTCCATTGCTCACCTGGTGCCCCAATCTGGAACACCTACCTTGCTCCGGTGCCAAATCAACTCACGCAATGAAAAAACACTTGTGTGGGAGAGAGAGAGAGGACTGAGGCAATGTAGCGACCCAACCTTAGATGGTCAAGTCTCTGTGCTTAAGTGTCATCCCTGGATCGGTATGCTGACACACACCGTACTCGAGGATTTATAACAGAGGTAAATCACATGTATAAAATAACATAAATACTATTACCTCAATCCAAATAGCGGAAGTAACAAGTTTGTGGATTCCCATCAACACCAACGGCAAAGTTGAGTATAGGAATCGTAACCCTAACGTATCACTTACTCGTCGTAAGATCCTGCAACATGAGACGTTGCAGCCACAGAGGGTCAGTACATTGAATGTACTGGCAAATTCACACCATAGAGCAATGATGAATAAAGGCTATCACTACATGCATATATGGCTGGTGGAGGCTCTATGGTTATAATGTTTTTTGCGAAAAGCCAATTTTTCCCTACTACAAAGGAAATCTATTTTATTTAACTACAAAGTTTGTTGAAAACATTGAGAAGGTAAACCCCCTCTCAATCCCAATTAAAAGTAATCATTAACAACCCAACAAATTAATTTAGAGTGTTGAGATACATGTGAATACTCAAGTACTAGATACTCAAATTGTCCATAACCGGGGACACGGCTAACCATGATTAGATTGTACACTCTGCAGAGGTTTGTGCACTTTTCCCCACAAGATCCGATTGCCTCCATGGATTTCTCGCACTGCATGGTGTTTGAGAAACGGATGACCGAGACACAGTCTTTGAGAAACATTAACTCTCTACTCCGGGTAGACCATACCAAACCTACAAAACCCACTACCTGCAAATCTACCTCTTAAAGAGCTTCACGTAACTTACTCAACTATGCTAGAGCCCATAATAGCTTGTGGCTGCACACGGAAGTTTCTAGCATGAATAGACTCAGTTCCCTTTGAGCCTGGGTGGTGGTCCATAGGAAAATCACACGGTAACCCCGGGATTTCCAAAAAAACAGGCAATCACTGGATACCCCAGGTGCCTCAATCCACCCAGATGTCTATTTAAGTTGCCACCTTAAGTAAACCATTAATTAAAATCTCACATCTGTCATGGAATTCACTCAAACCCAATCCACGTCTACGAGCATAACATGGAAATATAAGCACCGCGTAGAAGTAACTCCCAAGGGTTTGATAATAAACAGGGCAATAGGTTCCTACCACATCAACTACTTCCCAATACCCACATGTTAACAAACCTACTCATGCAATGTTTGAGGGTGAAACTAATGCATAAAAACTGGTTATGAAAGGGATATGATCAAAGTGTGAACTTGCCTACAATGTTGATGAAGATGATTCTCACTCAAAACTCTTGATAGTTCTACTCGTCACACTCCGGTCAATCTATCGTGAGCAAGCAATAGTAACCACACATAAGCAATCACTCAAAAGCATCTAAAGAACGAAGAAAACAATTCGGAAAACATCAAAACCAAGCAAATAACTCTTGCAACATAAAACAATTTCTAACAGTACCAAAATTATGTGAATTTGGCCTTATCAGAAAGTTTAGGTCAAGAGCTTCAATTTGCAAAAAGAATCAACTAAATCGGAGTTACGAACCTCAAGTTATGATCAAATGAAGTTCAAATTTAAATCTGATCTAATTCAAATTTTAAACTTTCAAAAACATGTTTGAGTTGGATTACTGGATGGAGGAGATCGTAACGAAGAAGTGGGTGTTGTTTTCGTTGGGTTTGGACAAACGAGTAAAAAGTTGTGAGTGTTTGAAGTCCAGGGGCTAATCTGTAAATAAAATATTCACAGACGAGTCCCTGGCCAAAATAAAAAAAAATAAAAGAAAAACCTATTGAAAGAATGCTTGTTTTCTAACTCTAACCAGCGAACGCTCTCTAAATAACTAGAATAAAACAGAAAACCGGGTTTAAAAAAAACGAAACCCTAAAAAGAAAAACCAGCGAACCGGGCGGTTTATTACCGGACCGGGAAAACCGACGGGTCGGGCGGTGGATCTGGCGCTTCTGGCAAGGCGGCGGACCCTGGCGAGGCGGAGCGGCGGCTCCGGTGGGTCTCCAGTGGCGGCAAGGGTGTCAGGGGGCTCGGCGCGGCGCGGTGGGGAGGATGAAGGGGGCGGCGTCGGTCGGGAGTGGCGGGGCGCAGCAGTGCGGCACCGTGGATCTCCAGCGGCGGCGTTTAACTCCGGCGAGGGCGTGGCGCGGCTGCGAAAAAAGAGAGAGAGGGTCGGGGCCGGCGCATTTATAGGAGGCGGGGCCTCGGATGCGTGGAGGAGGGGGCAAGGCGAGGCGGCGCGAGGAGTCCGAGGCGGGGACGGCGGCCATGTCGGCGCGGCGGCGTGCGGCGGGAGGAGTCCCGCCCGGGAGGACGGGGCGCGCGGGCGTCGGGCTGGGATGGGCCTTGGCCTGGCAGGAGCTGGGCCGGCCCAGTTCGGCGGAGGGGATTTTTTTTTAAAAAACAATTTTTCAGAGAACTAAAAGAAGAAAAACAACATAACTAAAATTATTATATAGGCATATAATATACCAAAATTTTCAGAAAATTATTGTCTACAACATGAACATTATTCTAGCTTCACATAAAATACACAAAAATTCTAATAATTCAAACAGTGCTACTGACCTATTTAAAACCCAATAAAATCATTTAAAAAATACTAAAATGGTTTCAAATTTATTTCTCTCCAATTTTCTACTGTAGGTAATCATGTTACCCTAATTTTTGTATATTTTATTTTTGGAGAAAAATAATTTGAATAAAACTCCAATAACTCCAAATTGAAAATAAATTCAAAAGAACTTTGAATTTAATTCTTTGAAACTCCCAACTCATATTTCATATGTTTTGAAGAAGTCATTTTATCTTCGCTCGTGAAAATCATTGAGTTGCATAAAGTTTCTGGGTTGGAAATATTTTCCAAATGAAATTCAAATATTTTCAACACCCCTTGTCATTTAAATAAATGGAAGAAGTCATGTCATCTTGTCTCCAGCGTTTTGTGGTGAAAAGAATTTGAACTCATGAAGATCAGAAAAGAAAATGAAAGTTCGGGAAAGTCCTTTTATTCCCTCTCATTTAACTTTCAAAAGTTTCGAATGCACTCAATCAATCACACAACAATCAAACAAACAATCAATCTATCTATTTAATATAATATTCCAAAATTTAGAATTTTGGGATGTTACAAACCTACCACCCTTAAAATGAATCTCGTCCTCGAGATTCGGAGAGGCTAGCAAGAAATAGGTTAGGGTAGGGGGTCTTCAGAATCCATCGATCGTCTCCGGGGTCTCCGGTGCTATCACCCTTAGAAGCATTGTTACGGTTCCATCAAAACTCATATACTCCATCCTTATTGTTGAAAGTGTCGGTCTTCTCAATTCTCGAAAAATTTCTTCTCTGGGCTCTTCCGGTAGTGGCATAACCTTTACCACAATTCTTCTATCCTTTCATCTTGGCAAGGTTATTCCGAGACTGGGTCTTCTTAGTTGGCGAGTCTGGCGCCAATACTAAACAACTATCGGTATCTCATGGTGGTCAACAATTTTTGGTTTCTCCTGCAGAAAACGGGTCTGGGTAGAACCTCACCGTATATCCTACGATTGGCAACAGCGGCCTTGTACAAGGGAAAAAAAATACTTATACCATTCTAAGGTTCAAACAAGGTTTTGATCGTCTTCTCTCTACGATGGGTAAGTCACTCAGATTTACCATCCCATATAGCAAGGCGAATAATAAGAGTAAGTCGGTATGGTGATCAATCCAACCCGCACCCAAATCATTATCTTGTATATGGTTTAGCGAATCTCGCATTCTAACACTCGGTCATCCTCACAAGCATTGCAGAATTTCTCTTGTTGACGAACCAAGTTCGGATAAATCCATTGTTTCTGCAAGCCAAACAAACATCTATCAGTCCTTCACAACTCTCAGGTTTTGCGTAAACTCCTATAGGATCGTCTATGGGTAAGGTCGTAATCTCTTCCAGGGTTTTTCCTTCAACAAGAGTGTGCTTGCTTCTTGGCAGGTCCTGGGGCCTGTGGGTTATGGCCCATCTCATCACTTGTAAACCTTGAACTCATCCTCTGGGCAACTGATCTTTATTCCAACATTCGACTTCCAGCTTCCTAGCATACTTAAAATCCATCCAATTGTAATGTCTTCCTTCCTTCTATTTGTACCAAATTAAGACATGATTACTCAGACTCATCATGGAGTTTCCATTGATCCATATTTCCGACATCATACCTCCTTTATATCCAATAGTTATTCATCTCTTCATCCTCGTGGGATATCCCAAAAAAACTTATACTTATGAAGTCCATACTCCACTTCGTGGAACATCATTATCCTTTCCAGGGGTCAAATCTCCTCACAGGGTACTACCACCCTTAAAATGCTCCAAACTTATCCATAGACCATATTTCTCATATCCTTGAAATGGTCAAAATCTTTCTTCATAGAGTAACAACTCATAAAAATCCAAATCAGTAACAACGATGATAACTTTATTGATTCTCCAATTACTACAATCTCCTGTATTTCCATTACATGCCTCAACTCAGCACCTCAATACAGAAGAGATGTTCTCACTACCACTACATTTACGTTGCTGCTAACTCAACTATTTAGCACAAGTCTCCTTCTTCTTGGGACAATCCCTGGCAAGGTGCCCTGCTTCATTACAACGAAAACATAACACTTCTGACAAGTCTCGAGGTTTCCTCATGATCACATAGCCTCCTTGGGTCCTCGGCTTCCTTTTTGGGCAACTGCTAAAGTAGTGCCCTGACTCCTTGCACCTAAAACAGGTGATATGACTCAGGTCCTTCCTGGTATCCAATCTATTTCTTTTCCTGGAATTTTCCGTTCCAATCAGGGCTTCTATTTCCTGTGGATTCATACTCTACTTCCTCTGTCGGGAATTCTACTAGATCTCCATTCATACAATCTTGGGAGATGTGTGCTTCTTCTCCACATGAATAGCATGACTCGGTGCAGGCTTTAATTATGTTTCCTTTGTGTGTGTCCTTGGATTCTTCCTTGATCACCGATTCTTCTAAAATTTCCATGAGGGCTCCTTTCATTGCTTCTTTCTTCTGCTGGGTGGTTCTCTGTACCATAGGGTAAATGTGACACTGAGCAGGGTAGTGGGTAGTTCCTTCACACAAGAAACAAGTAATCTGCCTAGTTGGGCATTCTTCAGCTGGGTGACTTCCTTCACAATTAGGGAATTCATCCTTGTGCTCCTTATGGTTGTGTCCTATTTCTCCACAAAGCTTGCATGCACAGAGTTTCTTCATATCATTTCCATGAGGCTTCATCTTCTGGGACACAAGCTGAGACTTTAGCAAGGTCAACTTAATTTCATTCCAAGTGGTTACTCCTTGCCATCCATTGATGGTTTGGTACATCCTCCACCAAGTTGCAGCACCTTTTTCAAAGCATTGGAGATCATGGTGGGCCATATCCTTTCCGTCTATAGGATTATTCTTCATGTGATCCTCCATGTTCTGAATCCATTGGTCCGTCTCCAATTGACTCATCGGTCCAGATAATATGAGCTCATCTCCATTCATCCTCTATTTGGTCCAGGGGTTTTGGGGTGAGATAAGAGAGATAGAAAGGGATACACACAATACAAACAAAAGTTTTGAAAAGGCAGATTTTATTGTGGCTGTCGGAAAAACAACAAACAAAAGATAGCTCATAATCGTCGCATCTAACATAAGTATATAACAGGGGTTTGGTCTACTAAAGGTCTATAGATCTCAACATCATCAAACTCTTCAAGTCTTGGTCATCTCTCCGATGGCTCCTTCTGATCATGCTTGTCCTTCTCAAGTTCTTTTGCCAAATCATCTCTGTTGACGCGAAGTCTCTCATGACATCCTTTAGTATTTCTAGGGTTGCATTCCAAACTTCTGTGTTTCAACATCCTTGGCATGAACCATGTCCTTCTATCCTTCAGCTCCTGACTAATCTCCGGTATCTCAAGGTTTTGCTCCTCCAGCTTGGCTACTTTCATCTTCTAGGTCTTGAGTTCTTCACGAACTGCTTCCTTGTCAAATACAACATTCCTGCAGATCCACCCTGAACTTCTTGATGTAATACTCCAGATCCTAGTGATACACCAGCTAAGGTTAAAACTTGATCTCTTGCTGGTAGGTGCTTCATTAGCCCTTTTGTCAACCAATTCTTCCGAAAGATGCATGCTTAACTCAGCGTGGTGACAATAGTATAGGCGAATGATAACATCATGAATATCCATGTTTCTGCTCTTGTCATTTCCATGAGCTATCATTCCATAGTTGATCTCTCCTGCCTTAGGGTTTTCTTGACAAAACCTTAAGTTTTATGCTCCATGTTTCGGTCTTTTTCCAACACACCTTGATCTCGGGTATTGACAGCTTAAATGGTCTGATAATTTCCATAAGTGTAGCCTTCCTTGGTCATACCAAATCTGGAAATTCTTCATATTATCCTAGTCTTCGAAGTCTTTATCCGTCGTAGTTTCCATCATTATAATGCTCGGTAAAATCCTCTTCATTCCGAAGTGGTCTTAGTTGTCCGATATCTGGTCCTTCCTGGAGTGGTCTCATCAGTCGAATCTTTGAGTGGTCAAAAGGGGAAAGGGGTATGGTCTCACTAAAAGGGAATATTTGAATAAGCTCAGAAGAGAAGAGAGGTAAAAGATTCTTTTGAAAAGAAAATTGTAGAGAAAAATCTTTCCTATGGGCTTGCCAGTTTCTAGGGTCACGTCCTATAGTCAACATGTGTTTTGATACCATCTTGTAGCGACCCGACCTCAGACGGTTAAGTCTCTGTGCTTAAGTGTCATCCCTGGATCGGTATGCTGACACACACAGTGCTCGAGGATTTATAACAGAGGTAAATCACATGTATAAAATAACGTAAATACTATTACCTCAATCCAAATAGTGGAAGTAACAAGGTTGTGGATTCCCATCAACACCAACGGCAAAGTTGAGTATAGGAATCATAACCCTAACATATCACTTACTCGTCGTAAGATCCTGCAACATGAGACATTGCAGCCATAGAGGGTCAGTACATTGAATGTACTGGCAAATTCACACTATAGAGCAATGATGAATAAAGGCTATCACTACATGCATATATGGCTGGTGGAGGCTCTATGGTTATAATGTTTTTTGCGAAAAGCTAATTTTTCCCTACTACAAAGGAATATATTTTATTTAACTACAAAGTTTGTTGAAAACATTGAGAAGGTAAACCCCCTCTCAATCCCAATTAAAAGTAATCATTAACAACCCAACAAATTAATTTAGAGTGTTGAGATACATGTGAATACTCAAGTACTAGATACTCAGATTTTCCATAATCGGGGACACGGCTAACCATGATTAGATTGTACACTCTGCAGAGGTTTGCGCACTTTTCCCCACAAGACTCGATCGCCTCCGTGGATATCTCACACTGCATGGTGTTTGAGAAACGGATGACCGAGACACAGTCTTTCAGAAACATTAACTCTCTACTCCGGGTAGACCATACCAAACCTACAAAACCCACTACCTGCTGATCTACCTCTTCAAGAGCTTCACGTAACTTACTCAACTATGCTAGAGCCCATAATAGCTTGTGGCTGCACACGGAAGTTTCTAGCATGAATAGACTCAGTTCCCTTTGAGCTTGGGTGGCGGTCCATAGGAAAATCACATGGTAACCCCGGGATTTCCAAAAAAACAGGCAATCACTGGATACTCCAGGTGCCTCAATCCACCCAGATGTGTATTTAAGTTGCCACCTTAAGTAAACCATTAATTAAAATCTCACATCTGTCATGGAATTCACTCAAACCCAATCCACGTCTACGAGCATAGCATGGAAATATAAGCAACGCGTAGAAATAACTCCCAAGGGTTTGATAATAAACAGGGCAATAGGTTCCTAGCTCATCAACTACTTCCCAATACCCACATGTTAACAAACCTACTCATGCAATGTTTGAGGGTGAAACTAATGCATAAAAACTGGGTATGAAAGGGATATTATCAAAGTGTGAACTTGCCTGCAATGTTAATGAAGATGATTCGCACTCAAAACTCTTGATAGTTCTACTCATCACACTCCGGTCAATCTATCGTGAGCAAGCAATAGTAACCACACATAAGCAAAATTCAAAAGCATCTAAAGAACGAAGAAAACAATTCGGAAAACATCAAAACCAAGCAAATAACTCTTGCAACATAAAACAATTTCTAACAGTACCAAAATTATGTGAATTTGGCCTTATCAGAAAGTTTAGGTCAAGAGCTTCAATTTGCAAAAAGAATCAACTAAATCGGAGTTACGAAACTCAAGTTATGATCAAACAAAGTTCAAATTCAAATCTGATCTAATTCAAATTTTAAACTTTCAAAAACATGTTTGAGTTGGATTTCTGGATGGAGGAGATCATAACGAAGAAGTGGGCATTGGTTTCGTTGGGTTTGGACAAACGAGTAAAAAGTTGTGCGTGTTTGAAATCCAGGGGCTAATTTGTAAATAAAATATTCACAGACGGGTCCCTGGCCGAAATAAAAAAATAAAAGAAAAACCTATTGAACGAACGCTCATTTTCTAACTCTAACCAGCGAACGCTCTCTAAATAAATAGACTAAAACAGAAAATCGGGTTTTAAAAAAACCGAAACCCTAAAAAGAAAAACCGGCGAACCGGGCGGTTTATTACCAGACCGGGAAAACCGACGGGTCGGGCGGCGGATCTGGCGCTTCCGGCGAGGCGGCGGACTCCGGCGAGGCGGAGCGGCGGCTCCGGTGGGTCTTCGGCGACGGCGAGGGTGTTAGGGGGCTTGGCGCGGCGCGGTGGGGAGGATGGAGGGGGCGGCGTCGGTCGGGAGTGGCGGGGCGGAGCGGTACGGCGCCGTGGATCTCCGGCGGCGGTGGTTAACTCCGGCAAGGGCGCGGCGCGGCTGCGAAAAAGAGAGAGAGAGGGGGTCGGGGCCGGCGCATTTATAGGAGGCGGGGCCTCGGATGCGTGGAGGACGGGGCAAGGCGAGGCGGCGCGAGGAGTCCGAGGCGGGGACGGCGGCCATGTCGGCGCGGCGGCGTGCGGCGGGAGGAGTCCCGCCCGGGAGGACGGGGCGCGCGGGCGTCGGGCTGCGCTGGGCCTTGGCATGGCAGGAGCTGGGCCGGCCCAGTTCGGCGGAGGGGAGTTTAAAAAAAAACAATTTTTCAGAGAACTAAAAGAATAAAAACAACATAACTAAAATTCTTATATAGGCATATAATATACCAAAATTTTCAGAAAATTATTGTCTACAACATGAACATTATTCTAGCTTCAAATAAAATACACAAAAATTCTAATAATTCAAACAGTGCTACTGACCTATTTTAAACCCAATAAAAATCATTTTAGAAAATAGTAGAATGGTTTCAAATTTATTTCTCTCCAATTTCCTACTGTAGGGAATCATGTTACCCTAATTTCTGTATATCTTATTTTTGGAGAAAAATAATTTGAATAAAACTCCAATAACTCCAAATTGAAAATAAATTCAAAAGAACTTTGAATTTAATTCTTTGAAACTCCCAACTCATATTTCATATGTTTTGAAGAAGTCATTTTATCTTCGCTCGTGAAAATCATTGAGTTGCATAAAGTTTCTGGGTTGGCAATATTTTCCAAATGAAATTCAAATATTTTCAACACCCCTTGTCATTTAAATAAATGGAAGAAGTCATGTCATCTTCTCTCCAGGGTTTTGTGGTGAAAAGTATTTGAACTCATGAAGATAAGAAAAGAAAATGAAAGTTTGGGAAAGTCCTTTTATTCCCTCTCATTTAACTTTCAAAAGTTTCGAATTCACTCAATCAATCACACAACAATCAAATAAACAATCAATCTATCTATTTAATATAATATTCCAAAATTTAGAATTTTGGGATGTTACAAACCTACCACCCTTAAAATGAATCTCGTCCTCGAGATTCGGAGAGGCTAGCAAGAAATAGGTTAGGGTAGGGGGTCTTCAGAATCCATCGATCGTCTCTGGGGTCTCGGGTGCTATCACCCTTAGAAGCATTGTTACGGTTCCATCAAAACTCATATACTCCATCCTTATTGTTGACAGTGTCGGTCTTCTCAATTCTCGAAAAATTTCTTCTCTGGGCTCTTCCAGTAGTGGCATAACCTTTACCGCAATTCTTCTGTCCTTTCATCTTGGCAAGGTTATTCCGAGACTGGGTCTTCTTAGTTGGCGAGTCTAGCGCCAATACTAAACAACTATCGGTATCTCATGGTGGTCAACAATTTATGGTTTCTCCTGTAGAAAACGGGTCTGGGTTGAACCTCACCGTATATCCTATGATTGGCAACACATCTGAGATTAAATTTAGAATTTTGGGATGTTACAGGCAATAAAAAAACACTTGTTTGGGAGAGTGAGAGGATGGTGTAGTTGGTTTGATTGATTTGTTTCTACATGTGGGTCTGTGTGCACAGCGGTGCCAACTCTCTCACATCGTGAGAGCGGTGCCAAAATCTTTTGATTTGACATCGATGCGTATTATGTGGCATACTTTTGAGAAATATGGCATCGGCCACATATTGGAAGGCAACAAATGCCCAAGATCTTCACGTGCTCCTAGGTAAATGAGAGGTAAGAGAAGGAGAGAGAGAGAGAGAGAGAGAGAGAGTGAAAAAATATCACTAGCCAGCCAACCCTATCATATGAGCGAATGATATTGGTACCTCTTGATGACACGGCAATCTTGTACAGCCAACTGCTCTAATATGTTCTCTTCTTTTGCAGATAAAAAAACCTGAAAGTGAAAAATGTCCTACACTATAACAATCTCATCGAATGCCTTGATCTCCATCTTACAGAAATTGATTTGATCGACTACCGAGGCAGCACATCTGAGATTAAATTGGCCAGGTTCTTTGTTTTGGAGGCAGGTGTGCTGAAGGTAATGAGGTTTAGCGTTCTTTGGCGCAACAATGAATGGCGTGCTGATTACCGCAAGCGTCTAAGCCTAAATGACAAAGTCTCCGCAGAAGCTGAATTTGTTTTTGAAACATCAAGTGGCCAGAGACTCGACAATTTATTTGCCCATTAGTGACTTGTCGGGGTGGTGGATTTTAGTTTGTACGATAGTGCTGCATCCACCTAAAGTAATGAAAGTTCTTACATAAACTTCCTAGTAATTCCCTCTTCGTAGGTACAGCATTACTCCTAACATTTGTAATATTAGTTTGAAACTTGTAATATTGATGTGTCCTATTCCCGCGTTTTCAAAATCCTGCGAATCAAAGAGGTCCTGAGTTGGTGATGATGTTGTGCCTGCCATCTTTCACCAATAGCCGTCGGATCTAGATCTGACGCATACAAACCAAACTTCTCCAGTTTTGCAAAAAGAAGCCCGCACTTGTTCCCTATTTACAAACAACTCATTGTCTCTCACAATCAGCCTTATCTCCTCCCCAGCACATCTAGAAGGCCATGGAAAAAAATCTAGCGCAATGGCCGCTGCCGGCGCCGTCCACCCCTAATCTTGGTGTTCCGTGCAATGCACGGGCATCTACGCATGGGAAATTATGTCGAACACGCTAGTTGTAAGTAGGCCAGCTCTACGGCCATGATGATAGTGACTGCAGATAGTGAGGCTGACTATGGTATGCCAAACACGACGCCTATACTCAAGTGTCATCTCTAGTGCAGGGTCTTGTCACTTCACTGTGAGGAGCAGCACGTAATAATTTGACCAACGGGTAGTATAATGCTACTACATTGGTAGTACTACTACTAGTACTAGCACCACCGTCTGGATTTAGTAGTACTACCACGTCTATCTGGATTTAGTATTTGACTAGCAATATCTAGTAATGCATGTCACAAAAAATGTACTACTCCCTCTGTAAGTAAATACATGGTGTATTGTTTTATTCCTATCGTCGAGAGAACTTAATGTCTTTTTGCTAATTAATAGGATTACATGCAATGAATTGACCACTGCATGTCATGTTTGGTAGTCTCAAGTCATTGTAAGCATGCACGGCCCACATCTCTCATTGGTTGACATGCCACGAAATAAGAAATGAGAAGGGAGTTAATGTACTGTGCCTAAGAGTATTGGGATTATTTGGTTTTCGTAATGTGACTTACACAACATTTTTGGTTACATGCATTAACATCTTATTAGTTAAATCAAAGGTCAAAACTTGGCGCAAAATGCAAAGTGGACCAATAAACCAGTAAACATCAAAGTTCTCTCGTTTGGCCCCAACTAGAGGTCCGTGAGATGACTATACTACACAGGCACGGAGGGGGACACAGCTTCATTGACTTACTGCACCTGCCTTTGGGTGTATGACACGTGGGCCCAATGGGTGGCTGGCCCACCTATCATACAGCCAAAGGCAGACGCAGTAGAGGGCTAAGGAGTAGATGGCCAACACGCACGTGAATTCAACGCAGTCTGCACTTCTCATATAAATGCTCCCCACTAGTCCAATCTACGAAATCCTACGCACCTACGCACCCTAACCAAGGGCAAGAGTGACCACTCCAATCGCAAGATCAGTTGACTAGAAGCTAGACCCATGGAGACGATGAGCGCGAGCATCAGTCGGCTGTGCCAGATGGTCCACGACGCCGGCCTGTGGCCCAGCACTGAGGAACATCTCCAGGTAGTGCTTGAGGCTGCCAGGGTGAGTGGCCGCTTGGACGACAACTTCATCTCCTTGTTCGACGAGGTCTTCGTTGGCTTCCTCGACAAGTTCACCGTCGTCAAGAAGCTCGCGGACAACCTTGACGTACGCCTCCAGCCCACGCGCCCAGGCTCTGCGTTGCCCGCCACCCTCACCGGCCTCTATGGGGACAACCTCTTCGACGCACTGGTGGCCCTGCGATTGCTCACCGTCGCACCGGAGAATGTTCACCTCAAGGTCGCGCTCGCCGCACAGCGCCTGGCGCAGCAAGACACCATCGACATAATCACCCATGTCTACGCGCAAATCATCCACAAGGACTACTACATGCAAGAGGAGGACGATAGGACGCTGGCCTTCTTGGACCGCAGGGCAACCTTGGACGAAATTGTTCAGAAGCACGTTGAGCTCACCGCCAACGCCGCTGCTCCTCACACGTCGGTTGGTGACCCGGCGCACTAGGGCGTGAGGATGTCGTTGATGGATCCGTATGTATCTTTATCTTTCCATCAAATCCATGTAGTAGTATATGGTACTAATAGTAATTATCTTACCTTTCGCATCAACTTCATAATTTTCATACGTACTCCATGCATGAACCGTGCCAGAACCAAACTTCTCATTACTCTAGAGAAAAACGTTATTTCTATCTATCGGTCGCGCCATGGAGTAGAACCAAATTTTACAAGTTACAAGTTCAAAAGGAAAAGCCTGCCGTGTTCGCGTCGCACCCCCACACGGTTGGTCTGGCACGCCGCTCAAGGGGGAATGCGTGTTGTGTTGCATTTTCACTTACAAGTGGGACTGCAGTTGAGCAAACCGACTATCGGCAAACCCCCACCCCGCCCACTGCGCGATGGCTGAGAAAATAGGAGGGAGAAGAGATGGTTGTAGCACGGACTCCAAGAAAATTGGTGTCGAATGGGACTCGGACTCGTGTGGGTGGCGTGTACCGTACTGCTAGACGTGAATGCTAGTTATGGCCCATGCCACCCTGCTATATGGAGCCTATATCGAGGTGCTAGTTACATAGAACAAATTTCCTGGAGTCCGTGCTCAGCCCTCCTCTATATCTCTTCTCAGCAAGCCAGCAGACGCGTGGAGCCCATCGTCTGTTTGCTCATATGCGGTCCCACATACCAGTGAAAATGCAAGAGGACCCATTGAACCTGCACATCTTTCACCTCGACGTGCTGGTGATGAAAAACAAATCCAATAAAGATCTTCGGTGGCTACTTTTGGAGTTAATCAAGAGTAGTAAGATTCTATTTACAGTTTAACCCAAGATGCACATCATGTGGCTTCAACTACCACTCCATTTTCTTGCATGACATGACCTGGATGCTGGATGTCCCATGTGTCGGCAAAAGGAGGAAGAACTCGACCAAATCTTCTCCACATTTAGACCGGAGGAGTAGGAAACACCGGACGCCCTGTGCAAATTACGTACGTACAAGCCCACCTCACGCAGTCACGCTATTACCATATTTCTAGGCCTCCGTGCGACACCTAGCTCTAGTTGATCTAACTAGAACTAACTATTGGTTGGCTCTATGTGATGTGGCAACTTCATAATACTACGAATGCTGGCCATACTACTACGGCACTGACACTCTAAGAAGTGAGTCGAAAACCATCTATAAATTGAGTTTATGACATGCATATGCAAATGTACCATTCATTACATACAACAAGTCATCAAGACACAACGACAACGAGGATACATGTTGGATTATAGATTAGTTCCAACAAAACATTCTAGTAAATACTAAAGTTTTCATCACACAACAAATGACAAGCAATGAAATGAACTTCAACTCAACCACTCCTCGGCGTTGGAAACGCTTGCTTTGAACCAGAAGAGTTTGTCTTGGAAGGGGCAGCTACTGTCAATCTCGAGACCAACGCAGGACTGATCATCCAGGCTAAAACGGCCTATTTCATGACCCATATTGTGATAGCCACGGTAGGGAAGCATAGCAATGTCCGAGATATAGATACAGTTCCTTCTCATAAATGGTAGTAACGTTGTGTGAACAGCAGTTGGATCGCCTTTCACCATGATTGGATAGTTTTGTCCAAGGAAGAGCGAGTTTCATCCAAGAGTATCAATACTAAACCAGGCCGAAGGTGTTGGCACTAGCACAGTAGTATCCATCCCGAGTACCCTGCTACGGATGTTGGAATAGGTCCGGAGAGTGCGACCATGCGAGACAACACCTGCTTCCTTAGTATCATCAGCAGTGCCCTGTACACAGACAAGAAGAGGTGATCCATCAGAATAAGTTGCCAGACGCCACTGAGTATATGGGTCCTGCTCGTCCTCATGCTCATGATCATCACCATCGTCATGTCCCATTTGGTTATAAAATTTTTAAAGTATAGGTGGTGGAATGTTCACAGGACCTTGGAAACACAAGAAGGTTAATTAGTAAACGGAAACCAGCTACCCACCTGCATGTGGATGAAACAATTATAATTATGGTGGAAGACAAACGTACCGAAAGCATAAGGATCCCATGCAAAAACAGTGCTACGAGTGGTGGAAGCAAACACAAGACCCTTGTATTGAACTGCATCACAGTACTCAGCCGTGTACATAAATTGATTTTTTGAGAAATTTCCATCGAGGTGTGGAAGTAAGGACAGCAACAAGCTTGTCGAGGATAGCAACAACTTCATAGTTCGTGTAATCCCAAGAGCCGTTTGGAACTTGACAAATTGCTATCTTCCGTAGACAACAATCACCGTGATTGAATTTGAATGTGCATAGAATACCGGTGTGCTCAACCTCTGGGAAGTCTGAGATTTTTGGAAGTGGAACCCGGTGACAAGTTCACAAGTTCCCACTCGCAATTGGACCCAATATAAATAACCCAATCTCCATTTGCACCTGCCCAAGACTTACCCTCAAGCGATGGCATATTAACATCACACGTATCATTATCAAGCGGCATCAACTTGCACAAGGTGAGGCCTCCGTCGTCCGCGCGCCGGTCAGTATGGTCACGACGAAGAAGATAGGGGAGATCAAACCGCTCCTGGACCCTTGGGTTCCTTGTAATGATGTTATTAGTTGAGTAGAGAATGGTCTTGAACGAACCTGCCATGCTAGCCGAGGTGGTGACGTCGCACCGATCAATGAGTTCCTCCACCACATCATCTTTCAGATCGGGGCAAGAATAATGGGGTCGTTTCTGGCCTGTTCCCTCCATGGAGAAGACAATCAAACAATGGAAGAAGGAAGGGTGAAGGCAAATGGAGGAGGGAGGAAGTGCGTGCGACAGCAGTTCCAAATCGAGAGGGAAAGGCGAATAGTCGATGGACGGTTGCCACGGTACACGAAGAGGCGCCTCGGCCTACATAGATGTCCGTTCAGAAATTGTACAAAAGGGCTCGCCGTCGTCTCACTGACATGTTGGAATGGGACCACATGTCAACGAAACATGGTGTGTAATTTCTCGTGCAAAATGCGATCTGGCCGCGTTGGCCCGAGGTGCCGCATTAGTTATCGACCTTTTTTAACATACAATCTGAGTGGATAGCTCCTGTGGTCATCACACGTGAGCGAATATATATGTGGGCTAGGTGGGCAGGCTGCAACAATCTGAGTGCTAAAAGATTTGATCCAATGCCTGGTTTTGTTGGATTTTCCAATTATGACCATTGGATAGAGTGAATCAATGGCTTACGTTCAAAGTTATTCTCATACTATAGAATGTTATAGGAACATGGAGAGACTTGGTTGATTTTATATCGCTGAATAATATAAGATATTATGAGTGCAGACACTCCACCGAAAGGTTTGTTGCTCCTTCTCGGTCGTCGGGAATCTATGTTCTTCCACTCTTTTGTTTAAGACGTGAGCTTTGTTCATCCTTTTGCCGACACGCGGGACATCTAGCATCAAAGTGGATGTGCCATGCAAGAAAATGGAGATATGCAGTGCGTAAGTGAGTTGTGCATTTCGATGGCACCTAGTACTATGCAATATATTTTTCTCCTCGATGGCACATGAATAGTGCACGCACTCAATGATAGAGCATGGGATGGTAGCCATGGACATGGTCGGCCCTTTTTGAAGAGAGTACTAAATAACTTTGATGTGTCCCGTCAACTCGACGAGAAGCTTGCTTACTACGCCTTCTCCCTTGCCAAAGCGTGCGCGGTGGCTCGCAGCACGAGGAGAAACTTTTGCTCACAAGTGGTGGATGTGCAGCATTTCATTTGGTGTCAGATTGCCAGAAGTACTACTGTAGTACCATCATTATTGTTCGACTTCTGGGAGAGGAGAAGAGCCAAGTGCAAGGTCACCTACTAACCTAGTACAGTGTAGTATACTATAGCCAAAGTTGGTCCACCTTTTTAGAGCATGGTTAATTAATATAGGCGGCTCTTGCAGCGGCACATCATTTAGAGAAACTACTCTCTTCGTAGGAACAAAGGAAGTGAAACAAAAGTTGGAGTGGATGCTAGATTGCCAATTAAAACATGATTACATAGGGGAAACATCCTATAGCATTCTATCCTATGAATCAAACGACCAATGTAGGAAAATTATGAGGGAGGGTCTCTCCAACGGTGTTCCTTGGCTCGCACCTAGCATCACAGTGGTCGAACTTGGAGTCATCATCTGGTACACGTGGCATCTTAGATCTGGACACAAAGTGACGCGACCTCTCACTTCGTCCGCCATTTGAAGCGGCGCGCCGGTGGAGGGCTAGCATACTCCAATATTAGGTTGGCTCTATGCGATGTGGCAACTTCATATACTAACCGATGTTGGCTATACTACTACGGTACTCACTCTCCAAGAAGTGACTCGAAAACCATTCATAAATTGAGTTTATGACATGCGTTTGCAAATGTACCATTCATTACATACAACAAGTCATCAACACACAATGACAACGAGGATACATGTTGGATTATAGATTATTTCCAACAAAACATTCTACAAATACTAAAGTTTTCATCACACAACAAATAACAAGCAATGAAATGAACTTCATCTCAACCAATCCTCGGCGTTGGAAACACTTACTTTGAACCATAGGTGCTTTGGGAAGGGCCAGCTATTGTGAATATCGAGAGCAACGTAGGACTGATCATCTAGGCTGAAGCAGCATATATCAGGACCAGGGTTGGGAACCACCACAATTTCTGAGGTATAGACACATTTGCTTCTCATAAATGGTAGAAATGTTGTGTCAACAGCAGCTGGATCGCCTTTCACCATCATTGGATAGTTTGGTCCAAGGAAGAGCGAGTTTTCTTCAAGACTACCAATACTGAACCAGGGAGAAGGTGTTGGCGCTAGCACACTAGTATCCATCCCGAATACCCTGCAACGGGTGTTGTAATAGGCCCGGAGAGGGCGACCATGGGAGACAACACGTGCTCCCTCAGTAGTAACAATCTCAGTGCACTGTATACAACCAAGAAGAGGTGAGTTGCCAGGCGCCATTGAGTATATAAGTTCTTCTCGTCCTCATTCTCATGATCATCACCATCATCATCTCCCCCTTGGTTATAATTTTTTTCACGTATAGGTGGTGGAATGTTCACAGGACCTTGGAAACATAAGAAGGTTAATTAGTAAAGGGAAACTTGCTAACCCGCATGCATGTGGATGAAACAATTATAATTATGGTGGAATACAAACGTACCTAAACCACGAGGATGCCATGCAAAAACAGTGCCACGAGTGGTGGCAGAAAACACAAGGCGCTCGTATGCAATTGCATCACAGTACTCATCCGTGTACAGAAATTGATTTTTGAGCAATAACCATGGACGAGTCGTGGAAGTAGTAACAACGACAACAAGCTTGTCGAAGATAGCAACAACTTCGTAGTTCTTGTAATCCCAAGAGAGGTTGGGAACTCGACAAATTGCTATCTTCCGTAGATGACAGCCACCATGATCGTATTTGAACGTACGTAGATCATCTGTGTGCTCAACCTCAGGGCACTCTGAGATTTTTGGAAGTGGAATCCGCTGACGAGTGTACACATTCACAAGTTCCCACTCGCAATTGTACCCAATATAAACAACCCAATCTCCATTTGTGCCAGCGCATGCCTTACCCTTAAGCGATGGAATCTTTACATCACACGTATCATTATCAAGAAGCATCAACTTGAACAAGACGAGGCTTCTGTCGTCCGCGCCCATGCGAATAGGCTTATAGCAAAGAAGATAAGGGAGATCAAACCACTCCTGGACCCTTGGGTTCCTTGTAATGATGTTATTAGTTGAGTCGAGAATGGTCTTGAACGAACCTGCCATGCTAGCCGAGGTGATGACGTCGCACTGATCAATGAGTTCCTCCACCACTTCATCTTTCAGATTGGGGCAAGAATAACGGGGTCGTTTCTGGCTTGTTCCCTCCATGGAGAAGACGATCGAACAATGGCAGAAGGAAGGGTGAAGGCAAATGGAGGAGGGAGGAAAAGCATGTGACAGTAGTTCCAAATCGAGAGGGAAAGGCGAAGATGCGGTGGACGGTTGCCACGGTACACGAAGAGGCACCTGGGCCTACAAAGACGTCCGTTCGGAAATTGTACAAAGGGAATCACCGTCTTCTCACTGACATGTTGGAATGGGACCACACGTCAACGAAACATGGTGTGTCATTTCTCATGCTAAATGCGATCTGGCCGCGTTCGCCCGAAGTGTTGCATTATTTCTCGACTTTATTTTTTTAATGGCATGCCATTCAGTTTTGAAGCACGACTAACTGGTACTATATGCAGAGAAAATATAAACTACTCTACCACTACTCCACCTCTAGTACTAGTAGTATAAAAAAGATATATAGGCTGGAGCTTCAGCGCTTTCTTGCTAACGGCTGCCCACTTGCTTCTCACACTATCACCCTCTCTCGAGATCTAAAAAAGACGGCCTCTCTCTCCCTCCTCATCGGTGGTCACAGATCCGCCGGGGAAGAAAAGGACGTGCAGTGTTGACGCACTCGTTGTCGGCGAGCGAGGTCATGCCCTGACGACAAGGCCGTCCTCTTAGACCTGGCGCTCGCGCGGGATGGCCTCCGTCCCCAAGCTCGTTGACGTAGTGTGCGGAGGACGATGACCATGAGCGAAGACACTTCCCGCCGACCCTCAGGTATGCTACCTCTTTTCGAACCATACCATTGTTCTATTGCCCCATCTACCACGTTGCTGCATGTGGATCTTTTTGCACTCCACCATGTTCCCAATTTGCTATCCTCTGCTTTGCTGGTCATGCAGATGAAAACCTTAATTTGCACTATTAAAGGAAACCCTACTTCATGCAGACTAATCTATGTTTGGGTTGAATAAGGAAAGGTAGGGAGACTGTACTGTCCAAGAGAGTAGGCATCAAACCCGCATCTAGGTTGAAAAGGGGAAAATCACTAGCTAAGGAGCGAGTCTTGTGTCTCTTGGTTGAATAAGGGTAGAAAGGCATGACAACACAATAGAGAATGACCAGGTCGATCGGTTTGTTGTCCTCACACAGGAAAAAGGTGGCCAAAGAGAACAAAAATGGGACGTAATCCACATATGCTACCTGAATATTTGTTGCTCTGTGCAACCATACCTCCCTCGCCACTCTATGCGTCCGTGGAGGTACATCGTACTAATGCGCCCACTGTCCAAATGGGCCTCCCATGCTCTTATATTGCCACTTTTTTGCTGTTAGTATAACGCCAACGGTCAAGTCAAGCAATGCTACTACTAAAGTGATGCCACATTTAACTAATGACGCACTCAGTCTAATGCCACTGATAAATTTAAGTAATGCCATTTAATGTCACTGGATTATTTCAGGGTTAGCTGTTGATTGTGGATGTATTAAATATTTTTTAGCTAAGGCATTCTAATGCTATTGCACAGCCAGTATACCAACGATGAATCTTGTTACTACCTTCAGATTTTTGCACTATTAACGCTTATAGATTACGTACCTCGCTTTCATGAGATAAGTCAATTTGTTTTGTACAATGTCAAGAGGAAAGGTCAAGAGTGGGCACCTCCTCCTCCGGCTATTCTCTTGATTCGTTTGATCAAGTTTTTATGTTTGACCGATTATCAATATTGGGATATTCACCTTGAAGGTACATGGTTTGCATTTTTTTATACTGTCATTAGTTAATGCTAGTTACCTTCGGACTTTTGTATTTTGTTTAATGCTCTTGCACAGCTAGTATACCAATGCTAAAACTTGTTACCTTTACATTTTGTATTGTCAATTGTTATAGAAATCTTCCAGTGCTAGAGCTTATGGAAATCTGTTCAGTAAAACCATTGTACTATACCCTGTAATAAAATAATTACTCTACTGTTGCACTAGCCACTGGATTAGTGTATATTTTTACTATTCGAATGGTGTTGCATTAGCGTATGGACATATATAAAGTGTGGCAAGCTTCCCCAGATATGTGCTCAAGAAAACTACTACATGTTTTTCTAAATACTAGATGTTTGGGTACTTTAAATTGAACCGCGAAAACATCTTATATTAAGGAACAGAGGGCGTAGAGTTCACTCAAATTATCCCGGTAAAGCTAGTCACACCTTTGTTAAAATTAATGTTCATTATCTTATCGGAGGAGGTCTGTATGTTTGTCTCTAATGCCTGCTGACTACATACCTGACATCATGATGTAATGTTAAGTCATTTCCTTTTGTACAGTGTCACTGAATTGTCAAGGCGGTGATGGCATTTTATTTTAGTTGAACTACACAAAATATGCTTAAAAGAAGAGGAAAGGTCAGGAATGGCTCAATTTTTCAGAAAAAACTATGTATGCCTTCCTAACATCAGTCGTTGTTGCCTTATTTATTCCTTCAAATAGGTGGTTAGAAATAGTCTTGCTACCTTTTCCCATTAAGAAATTGGAATGCTTATATTTGTGAGTCTATGCTTCAACTAGTGCCACTTTTATAGTAATCACACTTTCAATATCTATGCAAACAGGGATGCTCGATTTTAGTGGAACTGCACAAAAAGTCCAAATGGTTCAACATTAGGAGCATGTTTTCTTCCAAACCTTTATATCCAGTTGGTGGCATTATGAGCTGTTCATTACGAAGGTACATGGTTTGCTAGTATCTTGCTACTATTTTTGTACTATCATTAGATAGTAATACTAGTGGTTTGCATGTGAATTTATTGGCAGGGTGTACCTACATTGGAGATGCAGGACATGATTCAATGATTGGATGCTCCATTTCGGTTGTATCGATCTCACCTCTTCCATCACTGCGAACATGGATATCCTTGGTCTGATGAAGAATAGGCGCTATATTTCTACTTTGAACCAGCAAATCAATCCAGTATGAACTTGTCTAGGGCAAAACATGACTTATCAAATAGTATAGTCATTGCATGCAGTGCCATTTGAAAATAGACACAGAAAGATTGGATAGTCACTTCATGGACTGTAGAAAAGTATTATTGTACTATTTATTGGCTAACACTAGGTGCTTCATTGCTTTGGTCTGATTATACAATGGGCATCATTTTGCATAAGTTAAAGTTTGTATTCCGAAAATAGTCTCGCCGTGTAATCGAGAGAAGACCAAATCATATTGCAGTGGATGTTCCTCCATCATGTGTGGTTCATTCTCATGGTGCCAGCTGTTGGTGAAACCACTTACGTTTGCAAGAGGAATTGTATACTTCACAAACAAATTTGTCTTTCACTCTGTACTGAATGTTGGCCAAGAAAGCATCCATGTTAGTAGGAAGAACAAATGTTTTTTCCAAATCTTTGCTTTTGGAGCTACATATTTGTATATGATCTGTGAATCATTGAGATGCATTAACATGTTGATCTTATGTATGGGAATCGTACTAGTTGGTTTTGAATTTGGGCTACTAATGTGAATATATTACAATGCCAGGCCTATGAGTCTCATGTGAACATTTCGAACGGATCGGCCCTTACTGCTGTGCACAGCATGATCCTTATGTCGGTGTTCTCAGTGTTTACAAGTTACTAACAGTTCCTTATTTCTGTTCGCTCAATGTTTACAAGTTACTAATCGATCACTAGCTAGCCTACTAATGCGCTCCTGGCAGTTTTAGTTGAGATGCAAGATCCGAAGTGGCAGTTTTTTGAATAAAAATGCCTACCTCTGAAGAAACTGACAAGCTGCTCTGCAGAAAATGCCATGCGAATCTAAAGAAATTGCCAGCAAAATCGTTCGCAAATGCCTTATCTCCCAGCGAACATTCATTAGCTAATGAAATCGTACACGTACACCATCCGACCTACTCGATCCTACACGTACACTATCCTACCTACTCGATCCTACATGGATAAATAGCGGCTCATGCATGTACTACCTCCTTTCCGGTTTGCAGGGCTCAATTCAAAAAAACGACCTACTCGATCCTACATGAATAAATAGCGGATCACGCATGTACTACCTCCTTTCCGGTTTGCAGGGCTTAATTCAAAAATATGACCAATCAAGGTAGATGATGAGTGGTGGAATCACTTTTGACAAGGAGGGAGTACCTCATCTGGATGATTCGAGTGCACTCATTTGACCGTCATGCCGGCGTGCGACCCAACACGGACGGGATGCAACACTGATGGGACAGGACGACACAGTCATAATTTCAGTTTTTCTAGTTTTCCACGGCAAGCTAGCGCGCTAAGCCATGCCTGCTTATGCATTGAATTTCGATGACCGTGATGACCGCCTTGTTTCCCGTGACATGCTAGTTCGCCCACCTTCCGCCTATAATTACTGTTTCCTGGCCTTCTCCGGTGGCACCATCACCCAACTCGCCCTATCCTCATAAGGCCCCAACGTCGCGACATCACTCGCCACTTATCCTCGCTCTCGCCACGTCCGCCATGCCCCTGCCCGTCCGTGATAGGCGATGCCGGAGGCGGTCACCACCGGAACTAGTGTTCGGTTTTTCACCGGAAGGCAGACGGAGGGAGGAGGCATTCTATCGGCCTTTAGATGGGACTGCGGAGTATGAGGAGTTGTTGGAGCACAACCGCCTGGCAGAGAGCAGCGTATCACCGATTTGCGCCGCCAGCATGACATGGAGCAGCAGCGCACCGATGCTCTGAGTCACGAGCAGAGCGCCCGCAACTGGGCCGACTACGTGAAGGCCGGCATCCGGCAAATAGCCCTGGAGGCTGTCGGGCATGCACATGTTCACGAAGCAGAATTTTACTACCAGCTCGTCAAGTGGGTTTCCCACTTAGAAGCCGAAGCTTTGGTGGACCACGCCGGCATGGAAAGGGCCAACGCGCGCGAGCAACGCGCCCTATCGCACCTCTGGCAAGTCCGAGGTGAGGCGGAGGACGCCGGTGCCGGCATTTAGCATGTACCGCAGATGGCGGCCGGCATCATCTAGTTAGCTAAGAGTAAGTTAGTACTTGTACACTACTAGAGTATTAGTGGGAGTAGATAGTTAACTTGGCTACAATGGTTTTTCAACGTGGAAGTTCAGTACTCTATATCTAGATCAGACCTGTTACTTTGCTCTGAATGTTGAACTTTTCGTTTGAACGTATGGAATGTGCTGTTATTTTTTTAATGGGTTGTATTTGTCCACCACGGGTTTAGAGGCTGACTTGTGGGCCTACCAGGTTGACGCGTACACAATCAGGAGATGGTTGTACGTGGAGAGGATGACAACAGGGACCCACCAAGGTCATGGCAGTACGCAAGCAAGTGCCTCCTTATTTCAAGCCAAGAAAAAAATGGCTCCTCCTAATGGATTTCTGACATCTGGGTGCCATGCCATTGTCAACGTAGTCAATAAATGAGAGAACTGCACAACGAGCGACTGACACGAGGGACCCAGCAGCCCGCCCAGTGATACGTCTCCAACGTATCTATAATTTTTGATTGCTCCATGCTACTTTATCTACTGTTTTGGACTATATTGGGCTTTATTTTCCACTTTTATATTATTTTTGGGACTAACCTATTAACCGGAGGCCTAGCCCAGAATTGATGTTTTTTTGCCTATTTCAGTGTTTTGAAGAAACGGAATATCAAACGGAGTCCAAACGGAATGAAACCTTCAGGAATGTGATTTTCTCACCAAACATGATCCAGGAGACTTGGACCCTACTCCAAGACGTAACAGAGGCGGTCACGAGGGTGGGGGGCTCCCCCCCTAGGGCGCGCCCCCTGCCTCGTGGCCCCCCTATTGCTCCACCGACGTACTCCTTCCTCCTATATATACCTACGTATCCACAAACGATCAGAACAGGAGCCAAAAACCTAATTCCACCGCCGCAACCTTCTGTATCCACGGGATCCCATCTTGGGGCCTGTTCCGGAGCTCCACCGGAGGGGGCATCCACCATGGAGGGCTTCTACATCAACACCATAGCCCCTCCGATGAAGTGTGAGTAGTTTACTTCCGACCTTCGGGTCCATAGCTAGTAGCTAGATGGCTTCTTCTCTCTTTTTGGATCTCAATACAATGTTCTCCCCCTCTCTCGTGGAGATCTATTCGATGTAATCTTCTTTTTGCGGTGTGTTTGTTGAGATCGATGAATGGTGGGTTTCTGATCCAGTTTATCTATGAACAATATTTGAATCTTCTCTGAATTCTTTTATGTATGATTGAGTTATCTTTGCAAGTCTCCTCGAATTATCCTTTTGGTTTGGCCAACTAGATTGGTAGTTCTTGCAATGGGAGAAGTGTTTAGCTTTGGGTTCAATCTTGCGGTGTCCTTTCCCAGTGACAGCAGGGGCAGCAAGGCACGTATTTTATTGTTGCCATCGAGGATAACAAGATGGCGTTTTTATCATATTGCATGAATTTATCCCTCTACATCATGTCATCTTGCTTAACGCGTTACTCTGTTTTTAACTTAATACTCTAGATGCATGCTGGATAGCGGTCGATGAGTGGAGTAATAGTAGTAGATGCAGAATCATTTCGATCTACTTGTCTCGGACGTGATGCCTATATACATGATCATATCTAGATATACTCATAACTATGCTCAATTCTGTCAATTGCTCAATAGTAATTTGTTCACCCACCGTAGAATATCTATGCTCTTGAGATAAGCCACTACTGAAACCTATGGCCCCCGGGTCTATTCTCATCATATCAATCTCCTTTACTTTATTACTTGCTTTGTTTTTTTACTTTGCCTTTTACTTTTCACTTTGCATCTTTATACCAAAAATACCAAAAATATTATTTATCATCTCTATCAGATCTCACTCTCGTAAGAGACCGTGAAGGGATTGACAACCCCTAATCGCGTTGGTTGCAAGGAGCTATCGTTTTGTGTAGGTACGAGGGACTTGTGCGTGGTCTCCTACTTGATTGATACCTTGGTTCTCAAAAACTGAGGGAAATACTTACGCTACTTTGCTGCATCATCCTCTCCTCTTTGGGGAAATCCAACGCAGTGCTCAAGAGGTAGCAAGAAGAATTTCTGGGGCCGTTGCTGGGGAGGCTCACGCAAGCAAGTCAACCATACCAAGTACCCATCACAATCCCTATCTCTCGCATTACATTATTTGCCATTTGCCTCTCGTTTTCCTCTCTCCCACTTCACCCTTGCCGTTTTATTCGCCCTCTCTTTCCCAATCTCCTCCTCTCTTTCCCGTTTGCCTTTTTCCCGTTGCCTTTCTATTTGCTTGTGTGTTGGATTACTTGTTGCCATGGCGCAAGATAATACCAAATTGTGTGACTTCTCGAATACCAATAATAATGATTTCCTTGTACTCTGATTGCTCCTCTTAATAATGATGAGTCTTGTGAAATCAATACCGCTTTGTTGAGTCTTGTTATGAAAGATCAGTTCGTCGGCCTTCCTAGTGAAGATGCCACTACTCATCTAAACAATTTTGTTGATTTGTGTGATATGCAAAAGAAGAAAGATACGAATAACAATATTGTCAAATTGAAGTTATTTCCGTTTTCACTTAGAGATCGTACTAAAATTTGGTTTTCGTCTTTGCCTAAAAATAGTATTGATTCTTGGAACAAGTGCAAATATGCTTTTATCTCTAAGTATTTTCCTCCCACTAAGATCATCACTCTTAGGAACGATATTATGAATTTTAAACAACTTGATCATGAGCATGTTGCCCAATCTTGGTAAAGAATGAAATTGATGCTTCGCAATTGCCCTACTCATGGTTTGAATTTATGGATGATCATACAAATTTTTTATGCCGTATTAAATTTTGCTTCTAGAAATCTTTTAGATTCGGCCGCGGGAGGCATGTTTATGGAAATTACGTTAGGAGATGCTACCAAATTGCTTGATAATATTATGGCTAATTATTCTCAATGGCACACCGAAAGATCTTCTAGTAAAAAAGTGCATGCTACAGAAGAAATCAATGTTTTGAGTGAAAAGATGGATGAACTTATGAAGATGTTTGCTACTAAAAATACTTTCTTGGTCCTAATGATATGCCTTTGTCTACTTTGATTGAGAATAATAATGAATATATGGATGTGAATTTTGTTGGTAGGAATAGTTTTGGAAACAACGCTTATAGAGGGAATTTTAATCCTAGGCCTTATCCTAGTAATCCTTCTAATAATTATGGAAATTCCTACAAAAACTCTTATGGAGATTTTAATAAGATGCCCTCTGAATTTGAGAATAGTGTTAAAGAGATTATGAACTCACAAAAGAATTTTAATGCTTTGCTTGAAGAGAAATTGCTTAAAGTTGATGATTTGGCTTGGAACATTGATAGAATTTCTCTTGAAATTGATTCTTTAAAGATTAGATCTATTCCTCCTAAGCATGATATCAATGAGTCTCTCAAAGCCATGAGAATTTCCATTGATGAGTGTAGGGAAAGAACCGCTAGGATGCGTGCTTCCAAAGATCCCTTTATTAAAGCATGTTCTTCCAATTCCTATGAAAATCAAGATGAAGATCTAAAAGTTATTGATGTTTCCCCCATTAAATCTTTGTTTTGCAATATGAATCTTGATGAAACTGAACATGATCTTCCTTTACCTAGAAGGCGTTTTAAGAATTCGGAGTTTCTAGATCTTGATGATGAAATTGATGAAAGTGAGAGTGAAAGAAATAAAAATCTAGATGTTGCTAAACCCACTATTTTGGATCTCAAGGAATTTAATTATGAAAATTGGTCTTTAATTGGTTGTATTTCCTTGTTGCAATCCGTGCTAGATTCCCCTCATGCTTATAGTCAAAATAAGGCATTTACCGAACACATTGTTGATGCCTTGATCCAATCTTATGAAGAAAAACTTGAGTTGAAAGTTTCTATCCCTAGAAAACTCAATGATGAGTGGGAACCTACTATTAAAATTAAAATTAAAAATTATGAGTTTCATGCTTTGTGTGATTTGGGTGCTAGTGTCTCTACTATTCCCAAAACTTTGTGTGATTTGCTAGATTTCCGTGACTTTGATGATTGCTCTCTAAACTTGCATCTTGCGGATTCCACTATTAAAAAGCCTATGGGAAGAATTAATGATGTTCTTATTGTTGCAAATAGGAATTATGTGCCCGTAGATTTTATCGTTCTTGATATAGATTGCAATCCTTCATGTCCTATTATTCTTGGTAGACCTTTCCTTAGAACGATTGGTGCAATTATTGATATGAAGGAATGGAATATTCAATTCCAATTTCCCTTAAAGAAGGGCATGGAACACTTCCCTAGAAAGAAAATAAAATTACCATATGAATCTATCATGAGAGCCACTTATGGATTGCCTACCAAAGATGGCAATACCTAGATCTATCCTTGCTTTTATGCCTAGCTAGGGGCGTTAAACGATAGCGCTTGTTGGGAGGCAACCCAATTCTATTTTTGTTTTTTTGTTTTTGCTTCTGTTTAGGAATAAATAATCCATATAGCTTATGTTTGGATGTGGTTTTATCTTTTAATTAGTGTTTGTGCCAAGTAGAACCTATAGGATAACCTACGATGATAGTTGATTGATTCTGCTGAAAAACAGAAACTTTGCACGCACGAATATAATTTTGTTAAATCACAGAAACGTGCTTTTGCGTTGATTCTTTTTGCTGCTGTCCAATAAACAAATTTTAAAGGACTTTCTATTTTGGTAGAATTTTTAGAGTTCCAGAAGTTTGCATTAGTTACAGATTGCTTTAGACTGTTCTGTTTTTGATAGATTCTGTTTTGCGTGTGTTGTTTGCTTATTTTGATGAACCTATGGCTAGTAAAATAGTTTATAATCCACAGAGAAGTTGGAATACAGTAGGTTTAACCACAATATACATAAAGAATGAGTTCATTACAGTACCTTGAAGTAGTCTTTTGTTTTCTTTCTCTAACGGAGCTCACGAGATTTCTATTGAGTTTTGTGTTGTGAAGTTTTCAAGTTTTGGGTGAATTCTTTTGATGGATTATGGAACAAGGAGTGGCAAGAGCCTAAAATTGGGGATTCCCATGGCACCCCCAAGATAATCCAAGGACACCAAAAAGTCAAAGCTTAGGGATGCCCCGAAAGGCATCCCCTCTTTCGTCCACTTCCATCGGTAATTTACTTGGAACTATATTTTTATTCACCACATGATATGTGTTTTGCTTGGAGCGTCTTGTATTATTTGCGTCTTTTCTTGTCAGTTTACCACAATCATCCTTGCTGTACACACCTTTTGAGAGAGCCATACATGAATTGGAATTTGTTAGAATACTATATGTGCTTCACTTATATCTTTTGAGCTTGATAGTTTTGCTCATAGTACTTCACTTATATCTTTTGAGCGTGATAATTTTTGCTCTAGTGCTTCACTTATATCTTTTAGAGCACGGTGGTGGATTTGTTTTAAAGAAACTATTGATCTCTCATGCTTCACTTAGATTATTTTGAGAGTCATTAATAGCATGGTAATTTGCTTAATGTTAATATACTTGGTGTTCAAGATATGTGAAACTTTCTTTTGAGTGAATTGAATACTAAGATAAGTTTGATGCTTGATAATTGTTTTGAGATATGGAGGTGATAATATCAAAGTCGTGCTAGTTGGGTAATTGTGAATTTGAGAAATGCTTGTGTTGAAGTTTGCAAGTCCCGTAGCATGCACGTATGGCTAAAGTTGTGTAACAAATTTGAAACATGAAGTGTACCTGGCTTGTGCATCCTTATGAGTGGCGGTCGGGGACGAGCGATGGTCTTTTCCTACCAATCTATCCCCATAGGAGCATGCACGTAGTACTTGATTTTTGATGGCTTCTAAATTTTTGCAATAATTATATGAGTTCTTTTGACTAATGTTGAGTCCATGGATTATACGCACTCTCACCTTTACGCCTTTGCTAGCCTCTTCGGTACCGTGCATTGCCCTTTCTCACCTTGAGAGTTGGTGCAAACTTTGCCGGTGCATCCAAACCCCGTGATACGATACGCTCTATCACACATAAACCTCCTTCTATCTTCCTCAAAACAGCCACCATACCTACCTATCATGGCATTTCCATAGCCATTCCGAGATATATTGCCATGCAACTTCCATCATCTTCATCATGACATACATTACTTTTGTCATATTGCCATTGCATGATCATGTAGTTGACATCGTATTTGTGGCAAATCCACCATGCATTATTTTTGATACATGTCACTCTTGATTCATTGCACCATCCCGATACACCATCGGAGGCATTCATATAGAGTCATATCTTGTTCTAAGTTTCGAGTTGTAATCCTTATGTTGTAATCAATAGAAGTGTGATGATCATCATTGTTAGAGCATTGCCCAAAGAAAAAAAAGAAAGGCCAAAAGAAAAAAAAAGAGAAAGGCCCAAATAAAAAAAGAAAAAAAGAAAGAAAAAAAAAAGAAAAAAAGGGCAATGCTACTATCTCTTTTTCCACACTTGTGCTTCAAAGTAGCACCTTGTTCTTCATGTAGTGAGTCTCATATATTGTGCTACAAAGTTGCACCTTGTTCTTCATGTAGTGAGTCTCATAAGTTGTCTTTTCATACTAGTGGGAATTTTTCATTATAGAACTTGGCTTGTATATTCCTATGATGGGCTTCCTCAAATACCCTAGGTCTTCATGAGAAAGCGAGTTGGATGCACACCCACTAGTTTTCTTTTGTTGAGCATTCATAGCTCTAGTGCATCCGTTGCATGGTAATACCTACTCCTCATGTTGACAGCAATTAATGCGCATCTCCATAGTCTGTTGATTATCCTCGTCAATGTGAGACTTTCTCCTTTTTGTCTTCTCCACACAATCCCCATCATCATATTCTGTCCCACCCATAGTGCTATATCCATGGCTCGCGCTCATGTATTGCGTGAAGGTTGAAAAAGTTTGAGATTATTTGAGTATGAAACAATTGCTTGGCTTGTCATTGGGGGTATAGAAGTTGGGAACATCTTTGTGTGACGAAAATGAAGCATAGCCTAACTATATGATTTTGTAGGGATGAACTTTCTTTTTCCATGTTGTTTTGAGAAGACATGATTGCTTTGATTAGTATGCTTGAAGTATTATTATTTTTATGTCAATATGAACTTTCGTCTTGAATCTTTTGGATCTGAATATTCATATCACAATTAAGAAGATTTATATTGAAATTATGCCAAAGTATCACTCCGCATCAAAAATTCTTTTTAATCATTTACCTACTCAAGGATGAGCAGGAATTAAGCTTGGGGATGCCTGATACGTCTCCAACGCATCTATAATTTTTGATTGCTCCATGCTACTTTATCTACTGTTTTGGACTATATTGGGCTTTATTTTCCACTTTGTAAGTGCGTCTAGTGCCCCTTAGTGATTTTGGTGTATTGAAGACTTATAGGTTAAGGGACTAATGCATTTGTGAGTGTACACAGGTCTATAAGTCTATGAGGAGTTTGATATTTACAGAGAAAGTCGACCCCTAAAAATGAAGTTCTTCGACTGAAGACTTTGATATTCTGAAGACTTTCTAAAGACTTTGAAAGTGAAGAAATTGGTGTGACCTTGAAGACTTAGTATTCATTTGAGGAACATGAAGCGTGAAGACTCTTGTTTTCGTAGTTTCATTTTCTCTTTCTTGAGTCATAGGAAACACCGTACTATTAAAGGGGGTCGAGGAAATACTAAGGAAAAATTTCCATGTGATGCTCAACTCAAAATCCTACACCTACCAATCCCCTCGAGTGAAGCCATTGGAAACCTCATACAGTTCAGTCAATTTCTTCAGTGACAGAGACGCAGTTCTTCTGGTCACTGAGGACTTTGCTCTGACTTAGGAGTTAGGAATTCGCCAGTGCGAATTGCCTACACAGTGAGGAACATGATAGCCCTGAGGAATTTGAGAGTCAAATTTCCGACCGTTACTGTGCTGCGCGCCAGCTGTCCCAAATATCTTATCCACCTAACGGTCATATCATTGAAGGGCATTTATGTCTTATCATGTCGGGCTGCTCCCTAGGCTATAAATAGCCGCCCCCTACAACCACTAGTTGGTTGGCTGCTCCGAGAGAATTTGACACTTGTCATTTGAGAGCAACCCATCCTCCGAGGACTTTGAGCGAAAATCATCAAGTGAGGAAAACCCAAAACCAAACCCCTACAAACCCAAAGTGATTGAGCATCACTGAAGAAATTGATCCTGCGTGGATCCGACGCTTATTACCTTTGAAGACTGTGCTTCTTCCAGACGGTTAGGCGTCATTGTCTAGAGCATCCAAGAGGAATTGTGGATCGCCGAGTGACCAAGTCTGTGAAGGTTTGGAAGTCACCTGAAGACTTACCACGAGTGATTGGACGAGGTCTGCGTGGCCTTAGTTCAAGGAGAATACGGCGAGGACTGGGTGTCCTGAGCTGCGTGCTCAGTGACTGGGTGTCCGGGACTGCGTGTCCTCGAGTTTAAATACTCAGCCGCTCCAACCAGACGTACAACTGAGACAGCAGTTGGAACTGGTTTACCAAATCTTTGTCTTGACCAACTAACTGGTTCTATTTCCTCAACCCTTTCATTTCCTCATTACTGTGTTGAGTGTTTGTTCATATCTGTGCTTGAAGACTTTGACTGAAGACTTTCTCAAATTCCTCAGTTCAATTTCTTCAGTCTGTTTGTCTTCATCTTGTGTTATCCTGTGATTACGCCTTTTGTACTCTGTGCTAGTCTTCATTTCATCATGATGACCATGCTTGTATTCTGTTATGCTTACTTCTGAGTACTTATTCCGCTGCAAGTAGTTCTTCGCTAAGGAATTTCCTCACCAGCAAATTCCTCAGTGAAGAATTCATAAAAATCGCCTATTCACCCCCCTCTAGTCGTTATAACGCACTTTCAATTGGTATCAGAGCAAGGTACTCCCTTGTTCTGTGTGATTTTGGTTTAACCGCCTGGAGTTTTAGTTATGTCGACCGCAGGTATGAAGAAAGTGACATGCCCTATCTTTGACGGTCATGACTATCCCAAGTGGAAGGCCATGATGAGGAAGCGCCTCATGGCAATGAACAGCGAGCTATGGACCGTCACTGAGATTGGTCTTACTGATCTATGCAAGATGGCGGACGGTGATGATATTCGCAAGTACACTCGACTTGACATCATGGCGAAGGATATCATCTGTTCCTGCCTATCCAGAGATCAATTCGGGCGCATTATGCATCTTGGCAATTCGAAACTTATCTGGGACCGAATCTCTGATGTCTATGAAGGTCATCGAACCCGTCATGATCCCTGGTTTGAGGACTTCAAGGAATCTCTCAAAACAATGACTTTCGAGCCAGAATCATCATCTTCTGCATCATGTCTCATGGCAAACGGTGCTGAGGTAACCGAATGCTCCTCATCCGAGTTTTGTGACGATAAATCTGATAATGATGAATCTGATAATGATGAATCTGATGATGATATTGAATCTTGTTACACCAAACTTGTTTGCATTGCCACTAAACAACAAACGGCTTTGGAACAAGTTCAAAACATGCTAGACAAAAGTGATGATATGTTGCGTAAAGAAATGGATCAGTCAAAAGCATTGGGTGAATGTCTTCAGAGAATTCACTCCAAGTTTGACGCCCTTCAAGATCAACATAATACCCTCTTGACTGATCACGAGAAGCTTTCTTCTGAATCTCTTCAAAGAAAGGAAGATCTTGAAAAGCTAAGTGTGTGTTATGAAGATCTTCTAAAGGAGTGCGATTCATTACTAGCTCAACAAATCAGCGCTTCTCAGGAAGAATTTGTTCCTCCATGCTTAAAGTGCATTGAACGTGAATCTGCTAATTCTTCACCTGAATGTTCAAATGCTTCAACTGTTACAAATTCTTCACTTGCCTCTGCTATCACTAATTCCTCATCTGAGGACATTGCTAGTATCACTGACAATGCAGGGCTGAAGGAATTATACATGACAAGCATGTACAAAAGCCTCAAAGGGCATCAGACTCTCTGTGATGTGCTTAAAAAGCAGATCCTCAACAGAAACCCTAGGAAAGAGGGTATTGCCTTTGAGAGGAAACTTAATGCTGATGGAACATATTGGAAGCCTGAGCAGTACCCCAAAACCTCATGGGTTGCTGCAAAGGGACCTCCAGTTGATCCATCTAACTTATCTGGCTTTACATGTGAATCTCCTCATTCCTCTGATGAGTCATTTGCCTCCAACTATAAACTGTTCAAAAATCAGAATGGTGAAGTATATGCTAGATATGTTGGCACTAACTGCAGGAATGGTTCTCCTATGAAGCAAATCTGGGTTTCCAAGAAATGCCTTGAAAGTCTTCAGGTGAATGTCCTCATGACACCACCTATGAAGAACAGGAACTCCAGATCAAATTCTTCATATGGACCAAATTCCTCATATGGATCCAAGTCCTCATACGGACCAAATTCCTCACATGGATCAAATTCCTCAAAAGGATCAAAGTCCTCATATGATTATCATCGTGCTAACAACTCTGTCTCGCAGGGTAGAGCTAAGGGCTATGAATATGTGCATTATTCTTCAAACCATTATGTTCATAAGTCCTCAAAGAATTTCTCTGCTTATTCATATGCTTACCCTAACCCCTCTTATGTGAAACGAAATGGTTTGGCATCTTTGCCACCATTCTCGTATGGTGCTCGCAGAATGATGAACTCTTTGCCACCCCTTCGGATGTGGGTGGTAAAGAAAAAGAACTAATCTCTTCTGCAGGGTCAGGTCTCCAGACGTGCTTTAACATCTGAAGAATTTGCTGGGGACCTGACAAAAATGCCTGAAAGGACGCATGCGAATCATGATGAAATGAACCTTCATTTCACACGTCCTCATACTGCTATATCTGTTTACTGCTTGATGAAATTCATCTGATGAACTTGATATCATATTCTTCACTGATGAAGCATATGAGATTGTAAGCTACACTAATTCATCTGCAGGATGATCAACCCAAAACTACTGAATGGGTCCTCGATAGTGGATGTACAAATCACATGACTGGTGACAAGAATCTATTGATGGATGCTCCCTTATCACCGTCACATCTGAAGCATATCATCTTTGCTGACAAAGGCAAAAGTCAGGTATTGGGTCTTGGTAAGGTTGCAATCTCTAAGGATAAACACATGGACAAAGTCATGCTTGTTGAGTCCTTAGGATACAACCTCATGTCAGTCTCAATGCTTTGTGATCTTGATATGGTTGTTGTCTTTGGCAAGTATCGCTGTGTTGTGATTATGGAAGCTGACAATTCCAAAGTCTTTGAAGGCTTTAGGAGAGGAGATTTGTATATTGTTGATTTCTCTACAGGACCACAACCAGCCGTGTGTCTACTTGCAAAAGCTTCAGAAGGCTGGCTATGGCATCGACGACTTGGTCATGCAGGCTTGAGGAATTTGCACACGCTTGCGAAGAAGAAGCATGTCATTGGCATTGAGAATGTCAAATTCCTCAAGGATCACTTATGCGGAGCTTGTGAAGCTAGAAAAATGACCAAGGCCAAGCATCCAGCGAAGACTATCATGTCCACTACTCGTCCATTCGAATTGCTTCACATGGACCTCTTCGGACCTAATCATTACTCAGCAGTCACTAATGATGCATCTCTATATGGTTTTGTCATTGTTGATGATTATTCTTGATATACATGGGTACACATTATTACTTACAAACATGAAGTGCAGGAAGTCTTCAAACGATTTTCCTCGAGGGCTTCAACCAACTTTGGTGTGAAGATCAAGCACATCAGAAGTGACAATGGAACTGAGTTCAAGAATTCCGGTCTTGATGTCTATCTTGATGAACTTGGTATTACTCATGAGTTATCTGCTCCCTATACTCCTCAGCAAAATGGCGTCGTGGAGCGCAAGAACAGAACTCTTGTTGAGATGGCTCGCACTATGCTTGATGAATACAAAACGCCCCAGCGTTTTTGGATTGATGCAATTGATACTGCGTGCCACATCATCAACAGAGTATATCTTCACAAAATCTTCAAGAAGACGGCCTATGAACTCCTCACTGACAAGAAACCCAATGTGAGTTATTTCAAAGTCTTCAGTGCTAAATGTTGGATTAGAGATCCTCACCGCAACTCTAAATTTGCACCGAAAGCACATGAAGGTTTTATGCTTGGTTACGGAAAGGACTCGCACACCTACAGAGTCTTCAACATTGTTCTTCACAAGATTGTTGACACTATAGATGTGCGGTTCGATGAAACTAATGGCTCGCAAAGAGAGCACCTACCTTCCATGTTAGATGAACCAGCACCTGAGGATTCTATCAAGTTCAAGGCAACTGAGGATATCATTCCTACTGAAGAATCTGCTGAAGAATTCATTCCAGTTCATGAAGAACGTCGAGCTGATGCACCTGAAGAAAATCCTGAGGAAAATGGTGCTGAAGAAAATGCTGATCAAATTCCTCAGCGAGAACCAGCTCATCCTCGCGTTGCAAAAGAAGTGCAAGTGGAGAAGATCATCGATGACATTAGAGCACCAGGTCCTCTCACACGCTCAAAAGCTTCACATTTATCTAACTTTTGTGGGCACTATGATTTTGTCTCTATCACAGAGCCCACTAAGGTAGATGAAGCATTTCTAGAGCCGGAGTGGATTCAGGCTATGCAAGAAGAATTACATCAGTTCGAGCTCAATAATGTCTGGGAACTGGTCAACCATCCAGATCCTCGCAAGCATAATATCATTGGCACAAAGTGGATCTACCGCAACAAGCAAGATGAAAATGGCCTTGTGGTGAGGAATAAGGCACGACTAGTAGCTCAAGGCTACACACAGGTTGAAGGAATTGATTTCGATGAAACTTTTGCACCTGTTGCTAGACTTGAGGCTATTTGCATATTACTTGCTTATGCTAACCATCATGATATCATCTTATATCAAATGGATGTGAAAAATGCATTCCTCAATGGTAAGCTTGAGGAAGAAGTATATGTTGCTCAACCCCCAGGTTTTGAAGATCCAAAGAATCCTAACAAAGTCTTCAGACTTAATAAGGCCCTCTATGGCCTCAAGCAAGCCCCTCGGGCGTGGTATCATACATTGAAGGAATTCTTCGTGAAGAATGGCTTCACACCCGGTTCACTCGACCCTACTCTTTTTACTAAATCTTATGATGGTGAACTGTTTGTGTGCCAAATATATATTGATGATATTATCTTTGGCTGTACTGACCAACGTTATAGTGATGAATTTGCCTATATGATGAGTGAAGAATATCAAATGTCTATGATGGGAGAGTTGAAATTCTTCTTAGGTCTTCAAATTCGTCAGCAGCGCAATGGCATATTCATATCTCAGGAGAAATACCTCAAAGATGTACTGAGGAAATTCGGCATGCAAGATTGCAAAGGCGTCAAAATTCCTATGCCCACAAATGGCCATCTATGCACTGATGAAAATGGTATTGACTTCGATCACAAGGTATACCGCTCCATGATTGGTTCTTTATTGTACTTATGTGCATCTAGGCCAGATATAATGCTTAGTGTTTGCATGTGTGCCCTATTTCAAGATGCACCGAAGGAATCACACCATAAGGCTGTGAAGCATATTCTTCGATATCTAGCTCACACACCAACACTAGGATTATGGTACCCCAAGGGCTCTACTTTTGATCTCATTGGATATTCTGACTCTGACTATGCTGGTGATCGTGTGGACCGCAAGTCAACATCTGGCACTTGTCATTTCCTCAGACGATCTTTGGTCTGTTGGTCCTCGAAGAAACAGAACTGTGTATCACTGTCTACTGCTGAAGCTGAATACATTGCTGCTGGCTCTTGCTGTGCTCAACTGCTTTGGATGAAGCAAACCCTCAAGGACTATGGCGTCAACGTGAAGAATGTGCCTCTCCTCTGCGACAATGAGAGTGCCATCAAGATTGCTCACAACCCAGTTCAACACTCGAAGACAAAGCACATTCAAATTCGTCATCATTTTCTTCGTGATCATGTGTTGAAGGGCGACATCTCCATCAAGCACGTGAAGACTGAAGAACAACTAGCTAATATATTCACTAAGCCCTTGGATGAGAAGAGATTTAGCAAGTTGCGGTGTGAGCTAAATATCTTAGAATCGTCGAATGTTCTTTGAAAAGGACACACATCCTAACACTTATGCAAAAGTGATGACTTAGATGTGCAACACATGAAGAAACGTTTTTCTTCAATCAATGAAGAATAACACTAAGTGTGAAGAAATTAATGAAGAATTTGATTCTCAGAACCCTACGACAATTGTACGTGGTGTCTGAAATCATCATTCTTATACGGTGGGTCATGCCACCACAAAAAGTTGAAAATCTTCAATTTGAGTTTTTCCTCAGTTTTTTTTAATCCTTCAGTTTTTCAAATTCTTCAACTTTGCAAAATCTTCACTGTTTCCGTCGTTTTTCTTCATTGGCTATATATATATGAGTTTATATCCTCTACAGCATTCACTTATGGCTATTTTTTCATGTTGCTTTTTCTGCTAAGTGAATGTGATCGGACCCTTCCCCCTCTATGCTATACTCAATCCAATCTATTCACAAATTCTTCATGTGCGTTCTATTTGAAACTCGTTCAAAATCTTCACTGTTTCCTTGGCAGCTGAAGAAATTGCGAACGAAACTTTAAAACAAATCTTATCCAAATTTTCGGTTTTACCGCTCAAACCGTTCCGCATCCCACGATGCATTATTCTATTCGCCCACGATCTTACACGATCTCAACTACACTGTACGTGGGTGACACATGTCGCGTGAAGGAGAAAGGGCAGGGGCATGTTCGTCCTAAATCTTCGGGCGAACAGTTTTTCACCATGACTATAAATACCCCTCTCCCCTTCCTCACTTCATTTACTCCTCTCGACCACTGTCTATCGCTCGAGCTCCTCAAACCCTAGCGCCGCCGCTACTCCGTCGTCGCCGGTGAGGAAGAGCTTCGCTGCCTCGACCTCGTCGCCGTCGTACTCGCGCCGGTTGCGGAAATCTTCACTCTGTCGCCGCCGTAGCTGTCTCCCTCTGCCAAGTTAGGGCGTGGGAGATCTAACCTGACGAACTTCGCATCCGTTCTTCTCAGTTCGTCGTGTTCTTCACTTCGGGTAATTAAAAGTTACTTTTATTACTCACTTTGATTCTCAAACTTTCCTGAAAATCTTCAAAGGTGTTTATTCTTCAAATATTCACACATATGAACACCTCACGGATCATATGATCTTGAACTATTTCTCTAAGCAATCATTTTCTTCAAGATTCCCTAATTGTGTGGATCTTCGATCTATACAACTCTGGAACCTAAGACAAAACGCTTGGTGAAATTCCTCAAGGTCCATCTGGTCAAATTCCTCAAAACTTGTTCTTTTCGAAAAACCTTCTGAGAACGCATATGACCTCTCCAAATTCCTCGCACCTACACTCTGTTCATAGGTACTCATGTCCGTTGCTGAATCACTAGGTTCTCATCAACTTAACTCATTTGCAGTGTTCCTCGAAGAAAAACTGCATACTTCTTTAGAGTGTTCAATTGTTCAAATTCCTCATCTGAAGAATATGGCAGACGGTAAGAGACCGCAGAAAGGAGGAAAGAAGCCTGAGGTCATGACTGCTTTCGAGATCCCTGATGACATTTATAAGGACTATTGCACACCTGATGAAGCCAAGTTTGGCAAAGAAAACAAAAATCAGCGCAAGGTGCGCATTCAGAGGATTGAAAGAAGATGGGAAAGAGAATGGAGGGAGTACAGATATGTGACTCCAAAGTACATGAAGAAATTCGCCCTCAATCCTCCATGCCCAAGAGCTCCATTGGCACCTGGCAAATAGCTGATCCCACCAGCATCAAGAGTGGTGAGGACTTTCCTGATGAATGGGCTAAGTGCCAAGCCAAATTGGCAAGACAAGCCAAGGAGGCTGTGAAGAAATTCAATGAGGATTCTGCCGCTGCTGCTGCAACTCAGGCTTCGGTCAGACCGAGGAAATCCATGCCAAAGAAGCCTGCTCGTAAGCCAAATGCTTCACCAACAGCGCCCTCTCGGCCAAGTTCCTCAGCAATGCCCTCACGGCAAATTCCTCACACTGCCACTGCTCCACCAAAGTCCTCAGCAGCTCCCTCAAAGTCCTCAGCTCCTGTGCATCTGGCTACATGTCAAAGGACTACTGGTTTCTCGATTGCCTCTAGTGTCTCAGCAAGTTCTTCAGCTGCACCAATGTCCTCATCAGGCCCCACACTGTTGAAGACTAAAGCAACAGCTGGACGCGGTCCTCGGCCAAGTCCAAGGAAGAAGCAGGTCGCATTCCATGTGCCCTCTGATGATGAAGCTTCTGATGATGAACTTGCAGAAATCATCAGAGATAGACAAGTGAAGGCCGCTAGAGCCAAAGGCACATCTGTGCCACTGCTTTTGGATTCGAGGAAAATCCTCGACTACATTGATCTCTGGCACAAGGATCCAAACACCCCAATGCCTGATCTTCCTCTGACTCCTGGTCAAAGTCACATGATGACCCATTTCATCACTCAAGAGAAATGGAAGTTTGAGAAGGCAAGAGAGATAAAGAAAGCTCAATACAGAAAGGAGAAGCTCCTGAAGAAAAATGTTGTCAGAATGACACCTGAGGAACTTCTCAAGGCTCAGTCTGAAATTCAAGCCCTCAGCAAAGACTTTGATGCCTACTATGCTGATTGGCAAGGAGCCAAAGTGAGATTCGTCGATCTGACGAAGAAATTCACGAATGTTGCAGCCCCATCACAACAAGAAAATCTTCAGGCTGCAGACTCTGCTCAGCCTGCTGAAGAACATGCCAGCACCGCTGATGACTTTCAGCCTGCTGATGAAAATGCTAGTTCCAGGGCTAATGACTCCATTCCAGCCGCTGAATAAATTGTCAGGGCATCCACTTGTGGTGCGCCTGAAGAAACTGAAGAGATCAGGGCAATTGAATCAGTTGCGTCTGAAGAAAATGAACCAGATTCCTCAGCTCCTCCCACGCCTACACCAACTCCAATTCTTCCATCTGCCTATGAGGTGAAGAAGACCAGGGCTGCAGAGCGAGCTGCAGTGAAGAAAAGGAAGGCATCAGCTGCGTCAAATTCTTCGGCTGCGAAGAAAATGAAGCCAATGACCAGCTCATTTGAAAATCCAATTGATGCTGTTCCAATTAACTCCATGTCATCAAAGGAAATTGTTCCTTATGGAGAAGACTACAAGATCCCAAGTGGATCTCATGAAGAAAATCATTCTACTGCTACGTCAAAGCAGCTTGATGAAGAAATTGAAGTGGACGCAATCCCTTCAACGCCAGTCATTTCCTCACCTATGCCTCAGTTCACAGCTGAAGAGGCTGGTGTTGAGGAAATTGAAGATGAAGATGTGGATATTGGATGCACCACACCTGTGATGAATGATGACTTTTGGGAAAGTCAGCATCCCAATACTCCTCCATTCACACCTATCCAACATATTCCTCAGTCCCCGGCAACAACAGTTCAAATGGGCTCTAAAGAAACTCATCCCACTCCCTCTGTTCATGAAGATATTCCAGCCGCTAGTGCTGAAGAACCTGCTGCTGCTGATCCTCAAGTTGCACAAGAAGAGGAACCAGAAATTCCTCAGCCTGAAGAACCTGAGCTCGCGATTCCTGAGGTGGTACTGCAACTCACTGACACCCCTCTGCCAAAGCCGAAGAATCCGTTCTCAAGCAAACAGAAGTTCAAGGGTGAAGACTTCTTTTTCGAGCATGTATTCTTCACTGACTACAACCCCTATGACTCTGCTTGCATAAGGAAGAGGCGTTTCTGGACTGCTAGTCAAGCCAACTTCTATTCCTTAGTGCTGTTTGGCAAGGACAAAATCTTCGATCATGAACATATTCCTCACGTGGACATGGAATCTCTGCCATGCTTCGAGCCAGTCCTCAGTGTTATTCATGATGCAGGATTACTCAATTTCTGCACTAACATCTATGATTGGAATGAAGAACTCATTCTCCAGTTCTACGCTACACTGCATATCACCCGAGACGCTGAAGATGTCAATTCATGGGTGCTGGATTGGATGACTGAAAACACTCATTATAAGGCACCGGCAACTGAATTGCTTCGTGTCCTTCCTCTTGATCCTCCCCATGACAGTGCACGTTGCATCTACAATGACCCTGAACTGGCAAATCACTATATGCAAGTGCTCATGAAGCCTTTGAAGCCAGGGCAGGCCCCACGAACCAAATTCCTCGTCAAGGAATTACTCTATGTGCCTCGGACTGTCTATCGCATTCTGACCAAGACAATGAGTCCTATCAAAGGCCACGACTCAAATGATGAAGAAGTCGTTGGCATCATGAAGAATATGCTTTTCAACATCATTCATGGCGTTCCCGTCAACTTCCATGATTTCTTCATGAGGACTCTGGCAAATGTTGCTATGTCATCATTCGAGCTGAAGCCCTATGCGCCTTGGATTATGAGATTCATCAGGGCAAGATCTTCACTGAAATACAAAGCTGACACTCTGAACCACGGTAGCTACTTGCCTCCCATTGAAGTCCTCAAACGGACAGTTTCATCATCTGATGATAAAGGCAAGGCAGCTGCTATGATCGATGAAAGCACTCGTCCATTGGATGGTCAATTTCGCCTGGCTACATCTTACTCTACCAATGACGACTCTGCTACACATGACTCTGCCGCAAATACCTCAGCCAAGCAAAATCCTCAAGCCACAGCACCCAGGGTGATGACTGATCGTGAGTTACTCCTCAGTCTTCATCAGAAGGTTGATCGCAATCACAAATGGGTAAAGCGTCAGTTTGGTGCCATTCTTCACAATATGACCTCAACACACAATGCAGTGAAGAAGAACCAATACTACCTTCATGAAACCTTCAACCGCATCTGGGCTGTCCTCACTCATGTCTATAGTGCTGAAGAACTAAAGACTATGGGTCTCACGGAAGAATTTGACTGGTCTGCACCTCCTCCGAAGAAATTCAAGAGGGTCAAAGTTCCTGATCTGGTGGCCAGCTCTTATTCTTCATCGCGTGACACTGATGAGTATGAGGATTTGGATGACACTGCGGCAGGCCCTGCTACAACAAACAACCCCGACAACTTTTATTGATGACAAAGGGGGAGAAATTCTTCAGGGGCGTTAGTCCTCAGTTTCGATCCTTTTGGTCATTTGATGACAAAGGGGGAGAAATCTGAGTTAGTCTTCAAGCGGGTCTATACAAAGGGCATTTTTAGTAAGTTACAACTCTCGTCCTTCCGAAACTTTTATTGGATCGAGTTGTAATCTTAACCCCGATGGTGCTCTGATACTTTTGGATGGTGCTCTGACTTTTGATGCACTATGATCTGATACTTTTGATGTGCTATTCTGCATGCTTATTCCTCGTTAATATTATTGCACCCATGCTAAATTACATCAGGCACCATATTTCATCACGCATTTCAAATTCCTCAAATTATCTATCAAATGCGTGTATGAATTACAAGATATAGGGGGAGATCTCCATGATTCAACTCTTCAAATGTGCATTGCTTCAAAAACAAATTCCTCACTATGCACACCTTCAGGGGGAGTTCTTCTATATCTTGCAATCAAATTTCTTAATATCAGTATTTACACGTCATATATTTATCCCCGTTGAAAACTTAACCTATATTGTCATCAATCACCAAAAAGGGGGAGATTGTAAGTCTAGTGCCCCTTAGTGATTTTGGTGTATTGAAGACTTATAGGTTAAGGGACTAATGCATTTGTGAGTGTACACAGGTCTATAAGTCTATGAGGAGTTCGATATTTACAGAGAAAGTCGACCCCTAAAAATGAAGTTCTTCGACTGAAGACTTTGATATTCTGAAGACTTTCTGAAGACTTTGAAAGTGAAGAAATTGGTGTGACCTTGAAGACTTGGTATTCATTTGAGGAACATGAAGCGTGAAGACTTTTATTTCGGTAGTTTCATTTTCTCTTTCTTGAGTCATAGGAAACACCGTACTGTTAAAGGGGGTCGAGGAAATACTAAGGAAAAATTTCCATGTGATGCTCAACTCAAAATCCTACACCAACCAATCCCTTCGAGTGAAGCCATTGGAAATCTCATACAGTTCAGTCAATTTCTTCAGTGACAGAGACACAGTTCTTCTGGTCACTGAGGACTTTGCTCTGACTGAGGAGTTAGGAATTCGCCAGTGCGAATTGCCTACACAGTGAGGAACATGATAGCCCTGAGGAATTTGAGAGTCAAATTTCCGACCGTTGTTGTGCTGCGCGCCAGCTGTCCCAAATATCTTATCCACCTAACGGTCATATCATTGAAGGGCATTTATGTCTTATCATGTCGGGCTGCTCCCTAGGCTATAAATAGCCGCCCCCTACAACCACTAGTTGGTTGGCTGCTCCGAGAGAACTTGACACTTGTCATTTGAGAGCAACCCATCCTCCGAGGACTTTGAGCGAAAATCATCAAGTGAGGAAAACCCAAAACCAAACCCCTACAAACCCAAAGTGATTGAGCATCACTGAAGAAATTGATCCTGCGTGGATCCGACGCTTATTACCTTTGAAGATTGTGCTTCTTCCAGATGGTTAGGCGTCATGGTCTAGAGCATCCAAGAGGAATTGTGGATCGCCGAGTGACCAAGTCTGTGAAGGTTTGGAAGTCACCTGAAGACTTACCATGAGTGATTGGACGAGGTCTGCGTGGCCTTAGTTCAAGGAGAATACGGTGAGGACTGGGTGTCCAGGACTGCGTGTCCTCGAGTTTAAATACTCAACCGCTCCAACCAGACGTACAACTGAGACAGCAGTTGGAACTGGTTTACCAAATCTTTGTCTTCACCAACTAACTGGTTCTATTTCCTCAACCCTTTCATTTCCTCATTACTGTGTTGAGTGTTTGTTCATATCTGTGCTTGAAGACTTTGACTGAAGACTTTTTCAAATTCCTTAGTTCAATTTCTTCAGTCTGTTTGTCTTCATCTTGTGTTATCCTCTGATTACGCTTTCTGTACTCTGTGCTAGTCTTCATTTCATCATGATGACCATGCTTGTATTCTGTTATGCTTACTTCTGAGTACTTATTCCGCTGCAAGTAGTTCTTCGCTAAGGAATTTCCTCACCAGCAAATTCCTCAGTGAAGAATTCATAAAAATCGCCTATTCACCCCCCCTCTAGTCGATATAACGCACTTTCACACTTTTATATTATTTTTGGGACTAACCTATTAACCGGAGGCCCAGCCCAGAATTGCTATTTTTTGCCTATTTCAATGTTTCGAAGAAACGGAATATCAAACGGAGTCCAAACAGAATGAAACCTTCGGGAACGTGATTTTCTCACCGAACGTGATCCAGGAGACTTGGACCCTACTCCAAGACGTAACAGAGGCGGTCACGAGGGTGGGGGGCTCCCCCCCAGGGCGCGCCCCCTGCCTCGTGGCCCCCCTGTTGCTCCACAGACGTACTCCTTCCTCCTATATATACCTACGTATCCCCAAACGATCAGAACAGGAGCCAAAAACCTAATTCCACCGCCGCAACCTTCTGTATCCAAGGGATCCCATCTTGGGGCCTGTTCCGGAGCTCCGCCGGAGGGGGCATCCACCATGGAGGGCTTCTACATCAACACCATAGCCCCTCCGATGAAGTGTGAGTAGTTTACTTCAGACCTTTGGGTCCATAGCTAGTAGCTAGATGGCTTCTTCTCTCTTTTTGGATCTCAATACAATGTTCTCCCCCTCTCTCGTGGAGATCTATTCGATGTAATCTTATTTTTGCATTGTGTTTGTTGAGACCGATGAATTGTGGGCTTATGATCCAGTTTATCTATGAACAATATTTGAATCTTCTCTGAATTCTTTTATGTATGATTGAGTTATCTTTGCAAGTCTATTCGACTTATCCTTTTGGATTGGCCAACTAGATTGGTAGTTCTTGTAATGGGAGAAGTGTTTAGCTTTGGGTTCAATCTTGCGGTGTCCTTTCCCAGTGATAGCTGGGGCAGCAAGGCACATATTGTATTGTTGTCATCGAGGATAATAAGACGGGGTTTTTATCATATTGCATGAATTTATCCCTCTACATCATGTCATCTTGCTTAAGGCGTTACTCTGTTTTTAACTTAATACTCTAGATGCATGCTGGATAGCGGTCGATGAGTGGAGTAATAGTAGTAGATGCAGAATCGTTTCGATCTACTTGTCTCGGACGTGATGCCTATATACATGATCATATCTAGATATACTCATAACTATGCTCAATTCTGTCAATTGCTCAACAGTAATTTGTTCACCCACCGTAGAATATCTATGCTCTTGAGAGAAGCCACTACTGAAACCTATGGCCCCCGGGTCTATTCTCATCATATCAATCTCCATTACTTTATTACTTGCTTTGTTTTTACTTTGCCTTTTACTTTTCACTTTGCATCTTTATACTAAAAATACCAAAAATATTATTTATCATCTCTATCGGATCTCACTCTCGTAAGTGATCGTGAAGGGATTGACAACCCCTAATCGCGTTGGTTGCGAGGAGCTATCGTTTTGTGTAGGTACGAAGGAATTGTGCGTGGTCTCCTACTGGATTGATACCTTGGTTCTCAAAAGCTGAGGGAAATACTTATGCTACTTTGTTGCATCATCCTCTCCTCTTCAGGGAAATCCAACGCAGTGCTCAAGAGGTAGCACCCAGTTATTTTTGTTTTGGGTTAATTTGATAAATGCCACTCCAAATCTGGTGATTCCGACAAATGCCATTGCAATTTCCAAACTTTGAAAAATGCCATTTCATGCCATTTCTAGTGGCATTTTTTGAAGTCTGGAGTGGCGTTTTTCAAAGTTTGCAAATTACAGTGGCGTTTTTCAAAGTTTGTAAAATTTGCAGTGGCATTTTTCAAAGTTTGGAAATTGGAGTGGCATTTTTATGAATCGCCATAATTGGAGTGGCATTTATCTAATTTGTTTTTGAGACAGAAGTAGGGTGTCAACTGGGCTGTGCGGGGCACTCTGGCCTGTCTAGATGGCCTTTTCTTTTATATTTACTACAGACCAACCTAGTAGTTTTTTTTTCTTTCTGAAAATGGTAGCCTAGTTTTTTTGTGATTCGTCAAGTAAGTCACCTTGTCAGGCCCGTTGGGCTGCAAATCTTTCAAGACGAGGAGAGCTTCATTCGGCTGGCCGAGAAAATGGCCTATCAGTAATGAGAAATGGAATGTACATTTTTAAAACACATCAAACCGGCAATTAGTTTCAAATTTCTTTTTTTTCATTTCGAGATTTTAAATTGCATTGATTTTTATGCGTGGACAATTTGTTGGATTTTATATTGATATACATTTATTTTTAAAATCAGTTTGAATGTGACTTGAAATTTCGGGATTAAAAACAGTTCGGACCGCACCGAAATATGCAAAATTTCGTATAATTTTATAACCGTAGCCACAATATGGGCTGTGATGCTAACAAAAAGAATATGGGCTCCAAAAAAACCTTAAGAATTAGCAAATGGGCTGTAAATTATTAGAAATAATGGCAGATGTGTTGTATGCTGTTTTCCACAGATTTGAGGCTTTCCTAAAAAAGGTTGACACACAAGCAGTGACTGTTGGATGTCCATCCAACGGCCGTCGTCCTTCTTCAATCTCTGCTCTTCCTGCTCCAGCCGCTCAAACAAGCGCCGGTGGGACTGCCTGCTCCCTCTTCCCGCGGCCGGCTGTGCTGCCGCACAGGCCTCACCATACTCCCGTCGCTGGCCTAGCCATCCCTCTACCCACCCACACTTGTTATTTTTCAGCGACGGCAAATGAACCAGTAAACCCTCGTACAGTCGTACTTCCCTCCATGTGGGAAACAACTTTCGAGTCTTCCCTGGCTCCGTGTCATTCCCTTGCTAGGCCTCGCCATCATCCACCGCCCTGGTGCTCTCGGCGCGGCGTGGTCAACATGGTCAACGACCGACATGCATCTGAAGTGGAATGTACGTGGAGAGGCTGACAGCTCGGTCCACGGCCGCACGCAAGGAAATGCCTCCTTATTACGCGCAAAATAATGATTCCTCCACCTGACATGTGGGACCCACCGAAAGGGCCTCTGTATTTCGTGAAAAAAATGTTCCCTCCGCTGACAGCTCGGACCCACCATCTATATCTTCACACGCAAGGAAGTGCCTCCTTATTACGCACAAAAAATGAATACTCCCCTTGCTAGCTGGGACCCAGTATAGTGGGAAGTTGACTTGTGGGCCTACTAAGTTGACGATGACGAAGGGCTTTGTCAACTTAGTCAATATGAACGATTCTAGCTCTAGTGACCGTACGATATCCATCCAACGGCTGTAGTGCTTCTTCAACCTCTCGTCTTCTTGCTCTAGCCGCCCAAAGTAGCGCTGGTCGTGCCGCCTGCTCCTGCCTCCCGTGGCGGGCTGTGCTGCCGCGGAGGCCTCACCGCTCCCTACTACTCCCACCCCTAGCCAGGCCATCCCTCCATTCACCCACACCCCCTATTATTCTGCAGCAACGATAGCCTCACACCGCAGACGAACCAGTGAACTATCGTACTCCTCTCCGCATGGGCATCCACTATCGCGTCTTCCCCGGCTCCACGTTGTCCCCTTCCTGGGCCTCGCCTTCGTACACCGCCTTGGTGCTCTCGGCGAGGCATGGTCAATGTGGTCAAACATCGACTTCCATCGGAAGAGTACTGTACATGGGGAGGCTGACAGCTGGGTCCACCACTACAGCAAGGAAGTGCCTCCTTATTACACAAAAAATAATGATTCCTCCACCTAACAGCAGGGACCCACCGGATGGGCCACCATATTTCGCGGAAAAAACGTTTCCCCCCTGACTGCTGGGACCTACCAGCTACATCTTTGCACACAAGGAAAGTGCGTCCATATTACGGGCAAAAAAATGATTCGCCCCCTGACTGCTGGGACCCACCAACTACATCTTCGCACGCAAGGAAGTGCCTGACAGTCAGGACCCACCTAGTTGAAGCATACGTAGCATTGTCATTCTGGTCACGAACGTCTACGTACATACTGGTCGATGTAGAGGCGCGCATGTGTCGTAGTAGAGGCGCGCACGTGTCATAGTAGAGGCGCGCACGTAGTATGTACACGTACGTACAACGGCCAGGGTGCAAGAAAGAAAATACGGCCACGTACATACATACGGGCGGGGTCTTGAACGCCTACTCGTGCATACGTACGGCCAGGCTCGTGTACATGGCTGGGTCAGAACGGAGAAACTGCGTCGTCGTCGTGTTCATGGAGAGGCAACGGAATGCGTCATGTTCATGGGAAGGAAATGGAACGTGTGCTGTTCATCGGGAGCCAACCGGCTTGGACAGAATAGTCGATGGAAATGAGGCCTCGCGTACCGCAGAATGGAGGAAATGGCCTTGTGTTCGACCGGCCATGGTCGAAACTGGATCCTGTTCATCGGGAGGGGTCTAGCGTACCGCAAAACAGAGGAAACGGAATTTTGTTGGACCTCCTACGATCGAAACAGGGTCCTGTTGATCGGGAGGGGTGTGGCGCACCGCAAAACGGAGGAAACGTACTTTTGTTGGAGCGCTACGGTCGAAACGGGGGTCCTGTTCATCGGGAGGGGTGTGGCGTACCGCAAAACGGGACTCCACGGGATACTGTTCATCTCCACCATCGACCTCCTCCAGCCTCCATGGGCTACTGTGCATCCACCGTCGACCTCCTCTAGCCTCCACCTATGACTGTTCATCCACGGGCTGTTGTTCATCCAGCCTCCACCGTGCGCTCCTCCACCGGCTACTGTTCAGCCATCCCTCTCCACGGGGTCCTGTTCAACCACCCCTCCACGGGCTACTGTTCATCCAGTCCTCCACCGACTACTGTTCAACCAGCCCTCCACCGGCTACTGTTCAACCTTCCCTCCACGGGGTCCTATTCATCCAGCCCTCCACGGGGTCCTGTTCATCCACGCCAACCGGCTCGACCGATCGAGGTCCTGTTCATCCAGTGGCAACAGGGTCCTTTTCATCCAACCCCCACCAGGAACTATTCATCCAACCCCCCTCCCTCCCAACAATGCTCATTGTTCATCAAGGGAAGGAGGCAGCAGGTTCGATCGGCTTCAGCTAGCAGCAGTAGCGAACGAAGGAATCGCTCGATTGGGTTTAGTTAACAGCCATCGATCGATCGCTCGAGTTCAGTAACGCGTAGCCTGCAGTGCAATCGCTCGGGTTCAGTTAGGCGAATGCCTCGCTCGGGTTCATTTAGAGCCCAACGCCTCGCACCCACGCGGGTACGTGTACGAGAGAAATGCGCATCGGTCGGCCCCCGACCACCCACCATAACCGGGAACTCCCTGATATTTTCCTCGCCCTTGCTTCTACCACGGTTTTTTCCGTCATGGACGACCCAAAGAATGTCATGTAGTTGTGTCTCCGGCCCGCCTAGGACGAAAAGCCCATTTTCTGTCATGATTTGTCATAGAAGTAGGATCCCACCACATCTATGATGATACCGGGTTTTTTCACAATTATCGTCAAAGGACTGTCATAAGCATGACAGGAAAAAAATTCGTTGGCCCAAAATGTCACAGATGTGTCTTTTTTTTGTAGTGACCAAAGTCCACACTTTGTTCTCATACATGGATCCTATCTCAGATTTCATGGCCTCAAGCCATTTATCGGAATCTGGGCTCATCATAGCTTCTTCATAGTCCGTAGGTTCTCCATGGTCTAGTAACATGACTTCCAGAACATGATTACCGTACCACTCTGGTGCGGAACGTGCTCTGTTCGACCTACGAGGTCCAGTAGTAACTTGATCTGAAGTTTCCTGATCATCATCATTAGCTTCCTCTCTAGTTGGTGTAGGCATCACAGGAACAGATTTCTCTGATGTGCTACCTTCCAAATTGAGAGAAGGTACAATTACCTCATCAAGTTCTACTTTCCTACCGCTCACTTCTTTCAAGAGAAACTCCTTCTCTAGAAATGTTCCATTCTTGGCAACAAAGATCTTGCCTTCGGATCTGTGGTAGAAGGCATACCCAATTGTTTCTTTAGGGTATCCTATGAAGACGCACTTCTTTGATATGGGTTCGAGATTATTAGGCTGAAGCCTTTTGACATAAGTGTCGCAACCCCAAACTTTAAGAAACGACAGCTTAGTTTCTTACCAAACCAAGTTCATACGGTGTCATCTCAACAGATTTAGACGGTGCCCTATTTAACGTGAATGCCGATGTCTCTAATGCATAACCCCAAAATGATAGTGGTAAATCGATAAGAGACATCATCGATCGCACCGTATCTAATAAAGTACGGTTACGACATTCAGAGACACCATTACACCGTGGTGTTCCAGGTGGCATGAGTTGTGAAACTATTCCACATTGTTTTAAATGAAGGCCAAACTCGTAACTCAAATATTCGCCTCCACGATCAGATCGTAGAAACTTTATTTTCTCGTTACGATGATTCTCCCCTTCACTGTGAAATTCTTTGTACTTTTCAAATGTTTCATACTTGTGTTTCATTAAGTAGATATACACATATCTGCTCAAATCATCTGTGAAGGTCAGAAAATAATGATACCCGCCGCGTGCATCAACACTCATCGCACCGCATACATCGGTATGTATTATTTCCAATAAGTTATTGGCTCGCTCCATTGTTCTGGAGAACGGAGTTTTAGTCATCTTTCCCATGAGGCATGGTTCGCAAGTATCAAATGATTCATAATCAAGTGATTCCAAAAGTCCATATGCATGGAGTTTCTTCTTGCGCTTTACGACCTAAACGGCAGTGCCACAAATATGTTGCACTATCATTATCAACTTTGCATGTTTTGGCATCAATATTATGAATATGTGTATCACCACAACCGAGATTCAACAGAAATAGACCACTCTTCAAGGGTGCATGACCATAAAAGATATTACGCATATAAATAGAACAACCATTATTCTCCGATTTAAATGAATAACTGTCTTGCACTAAACAAGATCTAGATATAATGTTCATGCTCAACGCTGGCACCAAATAACAATTATTCAGGTCTAAAACAAACCCTAAAGGTATATGTAGAGGTAGCGTGCCGACGGCGATCACATCAACCTTGGAACCATTTCAGACGCACATCATCACCTTGTCCTTAGCCAATCTTCGTTTAATGCGTAGCTCCTGTTTCGAGTTACAAATATGAGCAATCGAACCAGTATCAAATACCCAGGCGCTACTACGAGCATTAGTAAGGTACACATGAATAACGTGTATATCAAATATACATGTGTTCACTTTGCCATCCTTCTTATCCGCCAAATACTTGGGGAAGTTCCGCTTCCAATTATCAGTTCCTTTGAGGTGGAAGCACTCAGTCTCAGGCTTCAGTCCAGCTTTGGGCTTCTTCCCGGGAGTGCCAACTTGCTTGCCATTCTTCTTGATGTTTCCCTTCTTTCCCTCGCCCTTTTTCTTGAAACTAGAGGTCTTGTTAACCATCAACACTTGATGCTCCTTCTTGATTTCTACCTCGGCAGCTTTGAGCATTGCGAAGAGCTCAGGAATTGTCTTCTCCATCCCTTGCATATTATAGTTCATCATGAAGCCTTTGTAGCTTGGTGGCAGTGATTGAAGAACTCTGTCAATAACACTATCATCTGGAAGATTAACTCCCAGCTGAGTCAAGTGATTATGATACCCAGACATTTTGAGTATGTGTTCACTGATAGAATTCTTCTCCTTCATCTTGCAACTATAGAACTTGTTGGAGACTTTATATCTCTCAACTCGGGCATTTGCTTGAAATATTAACTTCAACTCCTGGAACATCTCATATGCTCCATGACGTTCAAAATGTCTTTGAAGTCCCGATTATAAGCCGTAAAGCATGGCACACTGAACTATCGAGTAGTCATCAGATCGAGCTTGCAAGACGTTCAAAACATCAACATATGCTCCTGCAACAGGCCTTTCTGTAGGATCGAAATTATGTCTAGAGGGGGGGTGATTAGACTACTTGACCAAATAAAACCTGGCCTTTTCCCAATTTTAATTCTTGGCAGATTTTAGCAACTTAGCACTAGTCAAGCAATCAACCTACACATGCAATTCTAAGAGTATAGCAGCGGAATGAAAATCATTGCATATGAAGGTAAAGGGGAGGAGTTTGGAGGGAGCAAACGCAATGTTGATATGGAGATTTTTGGCGTGGTTCCGATAGGTGGTGCTATCGTACATCCACGTTGATGGAGACTTCAACCCACAAGGGTAACGGTTGCGCGAGTCCACGGAGGGCTCCACCCATGAAGGGTCCACGAAGAAGCAACATTGTCTATCCCACCATGGCCATCACCCACGAAGGACTTGCCTCACTTGGGTAGATCTTCACGAAGTAGGCGATCTCCTAGCCCTTAAAAACTCCTTGGTTCAACTCCACAATCTTGACGGAGGCTCCCAAGTGAGACCTAACCAATCTAGGAGACACCACTCTCCAAAAGGTAATAGATGGTGTGTTTATGATTGTCGGTGTCAAAACCGGCGGATCTCGGGTAGGGGGTCCCGAACTGTGCGTCTAAGGTCGATGGTAATAGGGGACGTGGAACATGATGTTTACCCAGGTTCAGGCCCTCTCTATGGAGGTAAACCCTACTTCCTGCTTGATTGATCTTGATGAATATGAGTATTACAAGAGTTGATCTACCACGCGATCGTAATGGCTAAAGCCTAGAAGTCTAGCCTATGGGATTCTGATCGTGTCCTATGGACTACACCCTCCGGTTTATATAGACACCTGAGGGGGTTAGGGTTGTACAAAGTCGGTTACAGAGAAAGGAATCTACATATCCAAATCGCCAAGCTTGCCTTCCACGCCAAGTAGAGTCCCATCTGGACACGGGAAGAAGTCTTCTATCTTGTATCTTCATAGCTCAACAGTCTGACCCATTTATATAGTCCGGCTGTTTGATGACCCCCTAATCCAAGAATCCCTCAGTAGCCCCCGAACCAAGCTTCAATGACGAGGTGTCCGGTGCGTAGATTGTCTTCAACATTGCAAGGCGGGTTCCTTCTCCGATTACTTCACAATCCCTGAGTTAAAGAGCAATATCCGACTTTTCATTTAATGCCGCTCTCATTGGCTTCTGCACCTTCGTGATTTCAGCTTCCACGTGTTGAGCGAATACGAGAGGTTGGGGCACTTTTGCACATACCACCCTAACCATGTGAGAAAATTGTCTATTTAAAGAGACGGGGATCTTCAGATCTAATCCACACCATCTCCCCCAAATGAGGAATCCTCGGAGCTTGCCCGCAGAAACCACCCCAACATGGATAGCGCTCCCATAACCAACTGGTGAAGTTGCAGACACAGATATTTCTTCCCCCTGTAGATCTTGTCCCCATTCGAGCCGGATTGGCTTCCTTCGACGGTGGGGAGCAGGAGGAGAATTTCCCCAACCCATCCAGGGGGAACGAGTATGCTTTGTTCCCTACTTGTTGAGAGGTGTCAGATTTCCAATCCATCCATTCCTCCGAGGTCTAATAGAGTATTATGGCCTCCAACTGCACAATTTCACTCCTGCCTCCATCCTGCATATTGCGGGTTACGTTGCTCTTTGCGAGCTATTCCTGGGTTGCGAGGCCCATTTTGAGTTATGGAAGAAGATATTCTGACTCGTCCCTCGTAATCAAGAGGGATCAATATTTCAAGTGGGCGGTGCCGAAATATGGCGCATCACCGGGGCCGGATATCTGTCCGGCACGCCGAAGAAGGCATCCGAAGAATGGCCTTCCGATTGGTTCTATGTTGAAGACGTCTCACTTCCCGACCTAGTCCGAATGGGTCTTCCTGAATTTTCAAATGCTCCATTGAAGAAACGCCTCAACTGGCGTCCTCGGAGCCTCAGGGAGGAAGATAGCGCAGAAGTCCGTCAATTGATGAGAAAGATAAAGACGCTCGCTCAGTCCGGATTGTCAATAATCGAGATTATGGCGATATCCATAATGCGAGAGGTTCAACCACTCCAATACCGATGGCGTCCTATGTGGAACTTCAACTGAGAAGATGATGCCACCCGCTGCGGTCGGAAGGGTCCGGACACTCCCGCCGCTTTCGTGAAAATACTGTCCAGATTATACAAAGGGGAGAAAGAAGAGTTCATCCGCATTAAGCCCAGAGATGGATTTTCTATGTACAACCCTCCCAGCTAGGTGAGTTTCCATCCCATTACTCAATTTACTCCCTGAGTCAATTTCCACAAATATTAATCCGTCCATTTGAAATAGGAATGGCGGAAGATCATCAAGGAGTTCCACAGTTCCGCACCCCAGCTAGAGGACCACAACCGGGCCCTTGACCCCGGATTCACAAAAGATCCAGATATATTTGTGGAGCTCGGGGATGGAGTGTTCTACCAGGCGAGCCATGATGACATAGAAGTAGCCATCACCGCTGACTATCCCAGCCTTCTCCCTACCTCACATGTAAGTAATCAGGAGACTTATCAAGAATTTCCTCATTCTGCCTCACTCACCGCACCATCTCATGCTCAAAAGGGGAGGCGAACGGCGCGCCACGCTGCACCTGAGGCGACTCGCAAGAAAGCGGCGCCTACACTAGGCAGGCCTTCAAAGAGGAATGTAAATAGAAACATGGCCGAGCCTTCATCAAAGAGGTATGGTTTTAAATATGCTCCATGGCTATCACCTTGGAGTATAATGCTATCTGTTGTGTCTTATTAGGAAAAACATTCGCCGGACTATGTCCGGGGATCCTGCCGGTCATGCCTCCACTAGCTAGATTCCGGACCCTGTCTCAAGGACTAAGGCTAACACGGAAGTGACACCGGATTGTCCTTCAGCGGAGGATTCGGATAAGGTATCTGTCACAAACTCTAAAGTGGAAAGTGCCATGAATCATCGGCGCCGGCGGGCCGCCCTTCGCGACCCTAGTTTTTCAGAAGAGGCTTTCAACGCCTTCAACTCGGGTGATGCATACATCCGGGCTGCTCGAGATGGGGTTGCCAGAGCCACATGCCAGTATTTGAAAGATATGCACGTAAGTACACATTTGTGCAAATCTGATAATCATATACCAGTAGCCCCCGAGACTTGAAACAGTTGCTACAACTGATTTAAGGATCATTGTATGACCAGGTGCTCACAGAGAAGAACAACCTATTGTCCCAAGAGCTGGAAAAGTGTCAGGCCCAGCTAGCTGCTGCTACCGCCGAACTGGAAAAATCCAAGAAGGCACTGTCTGGTAATGTTCCCCTCTATCGAGAAAACATAATCATATACCAGGATTATTAATACATGTGCAAATCTTATGACAGAGTCATCAGATCATCTGGAAGAGGCACCAGAAGTCGCACGAGCGGGAGGTCCAAAAGCCCAAAGGCAACTGGCCGTGGGCGAACGTATATTGACACGGGTCAGGAATGAGAAGAACAAAACTCCAAGATTCCCACACCAAGCTGGGTGAAGAGCTGAAAGATGTGCGGGCCCAGCTAGCTGACTCTATGAAGGAGAATAAGAAGCTGTGAGGCAGCATATTTAGTATGTTTTTAAACTTACTGCTGCGTAATTCAGCTAGGGAAGGAACTGACAGAATTATATCTGTAGGTATGATGACGGGCCATCCCGAAGAGGAGGTGTCCAGATCTTCGAGCGATCTGTTACAAGAGTTGTCGCAAATGCACGAGCGAACTCGACAGGCCATGCGAAGTATTTCCAAGGCCTTGTGGCCATCCGACTCCCCTCTAGGAAGTATGGAGGAGCTGGTACAGCTATTCACAGGAGCGCGGCGGCGCTTCCAATTACGGAAGATATCGGCCTGCCAGGATGGTGCGCGAGAGGCTTGGGCCATGGTGAAAACACGGTATACCAAGCTCGACCCGAATCACATGGCCCGGGTCAGACCTTTAGGGTCAGATGGAGAAGAAATTCCCGTTGGTTTGGTATATGACCAGGTACAAGTAGCCACCAAATATTCACAACAGGATTGTAGGCTAGATAGCTTGTTAGATGGCATAGAGGAAGAAGTTTTTGGTTCAAAGTGACTATGTACTTCTATTGACAAATTTGTCCCTAGTTGGATTGTAAAACGATTTTCATGGCAGACCTTTTTGCTTCGACCTCTGAACCCAAAGGTGCGGAGTGTTTCCGAATACTCACTTGGTAATATATACCGGGGTACGCGTGGAAACCAGTCGTAGGGGTCATAGTTGCTTGAACAGTCAAGTATCCGGCTAGTTATGTTATATTACATTTTGATCGTAAGAAACATCTTCCAGAGAGAATAGTTCCATTAAGGGTTCCTTTCCCTGGGTCAGCATGCATTAACGTGCATGTCCGAACTGTGTTTGAAAAAACCACAACATACATAACATATGGGGGTTCATAATGTGACAAGTAAAAAACATCTTTAGTCCGCTGACCGAATATTCCCTTAAGAACACTAGCTTTTGGCTTCACCCAGTCTGAGGTAGACATCGGGATGACCCGGCAGTAACAATCGCAGAGGTTCTCCCTTTATGCCCTAGCCAAACTAACGGGAACGTAGGGCATAAGCACAGGAGCCAGGCAACCCAGCTTGGCCAAAACGTAAGTCATATCGATGCATATAATGGCGAAGAAAAGGTACATACGTGGGAAAGACACATATGTGGTGATCTTGATGCTCGGAAAATAATAATAATAAGCTTCTGTACAAGAAGCCCCCAGGTATAATTGACATACATATTTAAGAATTGTATGCGTCGTAAGTGTACGGTTTAGCCATACGAGAGCTTTAAGGCTTTTTATTGTAAAAAGGAGAAAAGGTGAAAAGAGAGAAAAATAAATAATGTAAACAAAAGATGGAAAGGAGACGAACGAAGAGTCCGGCGCTAGGCATAGAATCTTCGGAGTCTGGCCGCGTTCCATGGGTTTGGCTCTAGGCGATTGTCTGATGCATCACGCAGGCGGTACGCTCCTCCGGTTAGGACTTCGTCAATGATGAAGGGACCCTCCCACTTGAGTTTTAGTTTGTCCTTTTTCTTCTCCGGTAAGCGTGGAACGAGTTCACCAACATTATAACTCTTGGCCCGTACTTCTCTGCTTTGATATCTGCGGGCATGTTGTTGATAAAATGCAGAACGGGCTTTTGCGACGTCGCACTCCTCCTCCAGGGCATCTAAGTTGTCCTGCCAATCCAACTCGGCTTCTCTCTCTTCATACATGCGCACTCAAGGTGAGTCATGAATAATGTCGTAGGGTAACACAACATCTGCGCCGTACACCATGAAGAAAGGTGTATATCCGATAGAACGATTAGGCGTGGTCCGCATCCCCCAGAGTACAGAGTCGAGCTCCTCGACCGAGTGCTTGTCTAATTCTTTCAAAGACCGCACTAACCTGGGTTTAATACCGCTCATAATAAGACCAATTGCTCGTTCAACTTGACCGTCGGTTTGTGGGTGATAGACGGAGGCGTAATCGAGCTTGATGCCTAGATTAGCATACCAGGCTTTCACCTCATCGGCTGTGAAATTGGAGCCATTGTAGGTGTTGATGTTGTGGAACACCATAGCGGTGCACAACCCCGGATATAAAGTCTATCACTGGCCCGGCTTCGGCCGTTTTAACTGGTTTGGCTTATATCCACTTAGTGAATTTATCCACCATGACCAATAAATATTTTTTCTTATGGCTTCCTCCTTTAAGGGGTCCGACCATATCAAGCCCCCGGACCACAAAAGGCCAAGTGTTGGGGATTGTTTGTAAAGCGGTGGGTGGCATATGGCTTTGGTTGGCGAAAAGCTGGCATCCGACACAATGTTGGACAAGGTCCTGTGCGTCTTCTCGAGCCGTCGACCAATAGAAACCTGTACGAAAGGCCTTGCTTACACGGGCCCGAGCCGCGGCGTGGTGACCACCGAGAACAGCATGAATTCCAGCCAAGAGTTGCCGCCCTTCTTCCTCAGACATACATCTTTGGAGTGCTCCGGTAGCGCTTTTCTTGTAGAGTTCTCCCTCGTGAACTTTGTATGCTTTAGAGCGCCACACAATGCAGCGCGCCTCATTTTGATCCTTAGGGAGTTCTCGCCTATTGAGGTAGGCAAATAAGGGTTCGGTCCATGGGGTAATGACTGTCATGATGAGATGGGTCGACGCTGTAATTTCGGTGGCTGAGACCCCAATGATGTCAGTGTGTTCGGAATCTAGGGTTGTAATCGGATCCGGATTGGTGTTGCCGCTCTCCCCTTGCCACACCACGGATGGCTTGAAAAGCCCTTCCAAAAAGATGTTAGGTGGAACGGGGTCGCGCTTCGCACCAATGCGAGCAAGGACATCCGCCGCTTGATTACTTTCTCGAGCCACATGGTGAAACTCGAGCCCCTCAAACCAAGCCGACATTTTGAGAACGGTGTTACGGTAAGCCACCATCTTTGGATCCTTGGCATCAAAATCTCCATTTATTTGAGATATTGCGAGGTTTGAATCCCCACGCACTTCAAGACGTTGTATGCCCGTGGAGACGGCCATCCGAAGACCGTGTAATAAGGCCTCGTATTCGGCTGCATTGTTGGAGTCTGTGAATAATATTTGGAGGACGTACTGAAATGTATCTCCAGTAGGTGATGTTAGGACAACACCTGCTCCTAGGCCCGCCAGCATTTTGGAGCCGTCGAAGTGCATGACCTAGTTGAAATAAGTGTCGTACTCTTTAGGGAGTTCGGCCTATGTCCATTCGGCGGTGAAGTCGGCCTGTACTTGAGATTTAATGGCCCAGCGCAGTTTGTATGTTATGTTGAATGGGAGGAGCTCAATGGCCCACTTGGCAATCCGGTCGTGGCGTCGCGGTTGTTTATTATGTCGTTGAGCGGTACCTCGGAGGCCACCAGTTATTGAGCATTCTTGAAAGTAGTGTCGTAGCTTCCGGGATGCTATGAAGACCGCGTATGCTATTTTTTGGTAATGAGGGTACTGGGATTTGCATGGTTTGAGGATAGTGGATACGTAGTATACCGGCTTCTGAAGTGGGAATTTGTGTCCGTCCTCCTCTCGTTCACCGATGAGCACCGCACTTACGACTTGGTGTGTGGCCGATATGTATAGTAACATGGGTTCCCTGACGTTTGGCGCGGCCAGGATTGGGTTGCTTGCTAGAAGAGCTTTTATTTCTTCCAGTCTGGCCATTACCGCGTCCGTCCACTGAAAGTGATCGGTACATCGGAGAAGGCAATAGAGTGGCAACACTTTTTCTCCTAGTCTGGAGATAAAGCGGCTTAAAGCTGCCACACATCTGGATAATTTTTGGACTTGTTTGAGGTCTGTTGGTGTAGCCAACTGCAACAAAGCTCAGATTTTAGCTGGGTTTGCCTCGGTTCCTCTATTGGAAACGGTGAAGCCCAGAAGTTTTCCAGCGGGAACGCCGAAAACACACTTTTCCAGATTGAGCTTGATGTCATATGTTCGGAGGTTGTCGAATGTGAGACGCATATCGTCTATTAAGGACTCGACGTGCCTAGTTTTGATGACTACGTCATCCACATATGCTTCAACTGTCTTGCCGATTTGTTTCTCCAGTCATGTTTGAATCATGCGTTGGTAGGTGGCACCGGCGTTTTTAAGCCCGAAGGGCATAGTGTTGAAGTAGAAAGGCCAGTATGGGGTGATAAACGCCATTGCGGCTTGATCAGATCCCTTCATCTTGATCTGATGGTATCCGGAGTATGCGTCAAGGAAACACAGTGAATCGTGTCCTGTGATAGCGTCAATAATCCGATCGATGCGGGGGAGGGGAAAGGGATCCTTAGGGCAGGCCTTGTTGAGGTCTTTGAAATCGACACATAGGCATCAGGATTTATCCTTCTTTGGTACCATCACCTAGTTTGCTAGCCAGTCCGGCTGTTTTATCTCTCTGATGAATCCGTACTCGAGTAACTTGGCTAGCTACTCCCCAATGGCTTGTTGTTTGGGTTCAGAAAAGCGCCACAATGTTTGCTTGACCGACTTATATCCCTTCAGTATGTTTAGGCTATGTTCGGACAGCCTGCGTGGGATCCCTGGCATATCAGAAGGGTGCCAAGCGAATATGTCCCAATTTTCGCATAGGAACGCCCGCAGTGCGGCGTCGACTGTGGGGTCCAGCTGTGCCCCAATGGATACTGTCTTCGTGGAGTCCGTTGGGTGGACTTGGAATTTGACTATTTCATCTGCTGGTTTAAAGGAGGTGGATTTGGGTCACTTATCGAGGATCACGTCGTCCCTATCCACCATGGAGCGCAACGCGGTTAGTTCTTCAGCCGCGAGGGCTTCAGACAACGCCTCGAGGGCCAAGGCTGCGGTTTTCTTTTCGATGCAGAGTGCTATGTCCGGATCGCTGGCAAGAGTGATGATACCATTGGGCTCGGGCATTTTCAGCTTCATGTACCCGTAATGGGGTATAATTTGGAAGCTTGCAAATGCATCTCGCCCTAATAAGGTGTGATATCCACTGTTGAAAGGGGCCACTTGAAAGGTTATCTCTTTAGACCGATAATTCTCCGGCGTGCCAAATACCACATCAAGTGTGATTTTTCCCGCACATCGCGCCTCCCGACTGGGAATAATTCCTTGGAAGGTCGTGCTACTTTTCTCAATGCGGCTCTTGTCTATTTCCATTTTGTCGAGAGTTTCCTCGTAAATGAGGTTTAGTCCGCAGCCGCCGTCCATGAGCACTTTGGTAAGCCAAAAGCCGTCCACGATCGGACTGAGGACCAATGCGGCTAGTGCCCGGACTGTTCTGAATTTTGGTTCGTCACTGGCATTGAAAGTTATGGCTGTGTCGTTCCAGGGGTTTATTGCTGCGACTTGGTAGACTTCAGTGAGGCCGCGGAGTGCCCTTTTGCGCCTATTGTTATAGGTGAAAGTTTCGAAGACTGTCAATACTGTAGGGTTGTTGTCTTCCATGGGATGTTGCTCTGCGGAATTTTTGGGGAGGAGATCCTCGCTGCTCTTGGCCACTTGTCGGAGTATCCAACATGCTCTAAGGATGTGGGTTGGTACGGTATCCGATGTTGTGTGTATTTTGCATGGCCTATCGAGCCATCCCCCCAGAACGGTTCCGTGCCCCGTAATGGGCTTCGATTTTTTTGGTATTGGATCGGGAGACCAACGAGGGTGCATCCTTTTTGTCCAGACGAGGGGTTGAGTGGAAATCGGTGGCTCCCAAGAGGCTGCCTAAGTTTTCCAGGAGTTTTCCATTGGGCAGTACTTCTGTAGTATGGTTGCCAAGCCATCGAAGTGTGATACGTGACGGCGGTTGATTGCATTGAGGACTCCCTTGTTCGTGCATTTTTTGCAGAATAATGAGATTGCGTCTTCATCGCGACAGTCTTTGATCTTATTTTTGACAAGGAGGAATCTGGCCCAGAAGTGATGGACTGTTTCTTGGGACTGCTATTGATGTGGATAAGATCGTCTGTATCTGGGTGGGTGGGCAGATTTAGGTCCGAACCCTGACCTAATCTGGGATCTAGAGTTTGAGAAACTTCCGAGCTTAACAGTTCGGGCTCTGGGATTTCAACCAATTTTTCAGGCCCACACTCCGACTCTAGGTTGGGAGTACGGGGCACGTCTTCCCGCGGGCGGGTGTCTGGCTCTGTGAGCTCGGAAATCCGAACATAGTGCGTCCTCAATATAGAGGAAGAGTTGTCGTATTGCTCCTCCACTACCGCTATCTGATGGGTGATCGGCGGAGATTCAATTTCTCTCTGATCGGGTTTAAGCCCAATCCGATCATAGTCTATAGCGACTCCCAAGGCGATGCGATCCAGGAGTTTGTTTAAAGACGACAACTCCGTCGAATCCATCTGTTCGGAGTATTCTGAGCTGACGCGGAGGCGATTTTTGATGATCCGAGAAGTCATCGTCGTCCCGACGGCCGAACGGGCGGTCATAGTGAAGCCGCCTAGCCGGAGGGTTTGGCCTGAGGCCAGGGCTCCTCCGGACGTGATGTTGTCCTCGATAACAAGGCGAGCCATCAAGCCTATCTTCGACGTCACAGCGGAACTCTCAATGAAAGCACCAATGTCGGTGTCAAAACTGGCGGATCTTGGGTAGGGGGTCCCGAACTGTGCGTCTAAGGTCGATGGTAACAGGAGACGGGAGACACGATGTTTACCCTGGTTCGGGCCCTCTCTATGGAGGTAATACCCTACTTCCTGGTTGATTGATCTTGATGAATATGAGTATTACAAGAGTTGATCTACCACGAGATCATAATGGCTAAAGCCTAGAAGTCTAGCCTATGGGATTATGATCGTGTCCTATGGACTAAACCCTCCGGTTTATATAGACACCGGAGGGGGTTAGGGTTGTACAAAGTCGGTTACAGAGAAAGGAATCTACATATCCGAATTGCCAAGCTTGCCTTCCACACCAAGTAGAGTCCCATCCGGACATGGGAAGAAGTCTTCTATCTTGTATATTCATAGCTCAACGGTCCGGCCCATGTATATAGTCTGGCTGTCCGAGGACCCCCTAATCCAGGATTCCCTCAATGATGAACTCCTTCCTCTTGTGCTTCAAATGATAGTATCCCAACACTCAACTCTCTCTCACAAATTTGGCTATGGTGGAAAGATTATTTGAGTGGAAAGCAACTTGGGGAAGACTAGAGATCAAGATTCTTGTGGTTGGAATAGAATGTCTTGGTCTCAACACATGAGTAGGTGGTTCTCTTTCAGAAAATGAATGTTGGAATGTAGGTACATTCTCATGGCTCTCTCCACAAATGAAGAGTGGGTGGAGGGGTATATATAGCCTCCACATAAAATCTAACCATTACACATAGATTCCCAAACTCGGTGAGACCGAATAGTGAAAGTCGGTCAGACTGATTCAGTTCAAAATGTGAACGTTAGGCTTTGGTTGGGACTGACATGATCAACTCGGTGGGACCGATGCGCTAGGGTTAGGGCATAACTTGATCTTGGTGAGACAGATCACATGAACTTAGTGGGACCAATTTCAGTAATAGGCAAACAGAGATTTGGTCAGGCAAACTCGGTGGGACTGATTCGCTCATTTCGGTGAGACCGAAACATTATGAAAAGGAAACAGGGAGTTTGCATTGCGAACTCGGTGGGGCTGATCGCTCATTTCGGTGAGATCGACATTACGAAGGGAAACAGAGAGTTTGCATTCCCATCTCGGTGAGACCGAGATCCCTATTGGTAAAACCTAAGTGATTAGGGTTTGTGGCAATGGCTATGTCAAATGAACTCAGTGGCACCGTATAGATCAAATCGGTGGGGCCGAGTTTGACTTTTAGGTTTAGGACATATGTGGAAATGAGAAAGTGGTTGAGGGTTTGTGGAGCATATCACTAAGCATTTTGAGCAAGCAAGCCATTAAGCAACACCTCATCCCCTTTTTAATAGTATTGGCTTTCCTATGGACTCAATGTGATCTTGGATCAGTAAAATGAAAATGTAGAGTCTTGAGCTTGTTGCCAATATGTGTCCTTAGCATTTTGAGGGGTCCACATCTCTAGTCCATGCCATGCCAATCATTGAACTTTCTGAAATGATCATCTTGAAAGAGTATTAGTTCAATGAGCTATATGTTGTTAAGAATTACCAAAACCACCCAGGGATTAGTTGCACTTTCAGTCTCCCCCTTTTTGGTAATTGATGACAACATATGGATCAAAGCTTCAACAAATGATAATAAGAATGAAATACATCGCCGCTTTGAGAAGTATGTGATAAGCAAGAGCTCCCCCTAAATTTGTGCATTATTTAAGATTTGCTTTTGAATGCAAAGGCACAAACAATTAGCATCATGGGTTACTCTTCCATGTCACATACATCTTGGTGGAGCGCTCAAAATGATATAAAGAGGAACATGCACTCATCACCAAGGCAAAGTGATTGATCATACCTAGAGATAGAGAATATCATCATCCAAGCACAAGCATTAAGCATGATATGATCAAACACATGACCATACAAGTATCTCACACACATAACCATAAAGTATCAACCAAGCAAGCAAGAAAATAAGTAGAAAAAGAAGAAAATCTCTCTCTCTTTCTCTTGAAGCCTATGATCTATACACTTTCTCCCCCTTTGGCAACAAGTTACCAAAAAGCTTGAAAATGCATAGTGCTATGCAGCTCTCTAAGCTTGATCTTCAGGAGGAGGCGTTGAGAGGACTCCAAGGATGAATGCATCTGTTGAAGTTGATGGAGCGGGTGGAGTTGCAACCAGAGGGGCAACTGAAGCTGTGGCTGCAGGTGCTGACGCAGTAGCTCTTGTGTCTATCACTAGCACTGCTGCAGATCTCTGTGCCCTAGGCACTCTCTAAAACACTTCTGTGGTTGCTTTCCCTTTCCTCTCTTCTGCTTCTTCCTGGAGCTGCTCAACTGCTATTTGCATTTCTGTCTCCTTCAAGTCAAGATCATAGAACTTTGTTTCAATGATCCTTTCTAGGCTCTCTTGATTCTGAGTCAGGGTGGCCATTCCTTTCTCAATCCTCAAAGTGGCTTGAATAAGATATCCAAGTTGATCCTGCTTTGACTTGAGGAAAACCTGTGAAGCCTGTTCAGCACTTGGCATCTTGGCTGCCTTCTCAGCTTTTGCTTTCTGCCTCTTCTCTTGAGCCTCTACTGATGTGGGATCTTCAACATTCATGACAATTGTGTTGTCCTCAATGTCAGGCCTCAAGGGAAGGTGCTCTTTGTCCAAAAAATACACACCTTTGCTCATCTTGGAGTTAACCAGCATGTGGATGTGTGGAGCATACCCACATGATCTTTTCTGGTCGACAGTTTTTCTCTTGATGGTCTCAACAATCAAACTCATCAGTTTAAACTTCTGGGGCAAATCAAATAGATGAAGAAAGTTGATGGAGTGGCCTATGATCATCCTGTGATCCCCTGATTTGGGCAACAAGGTGTGCCTCAAAATGGTGTTCATGGTGGCCAATCCTGACATCAGATAGTACACTGAGCCTAGCTTATGTGTCTCCAAGGCTTTGTTAGGTATTTCCTTGTGCATGTTGGCCATGGAGTTGTGGTTGAGGGAGTCCCGGATTAGGGGGTATCCGGACAGCCGGACTATATACTTTGGCCGGACTTTTGGACCGTGAAGATACAAGACTCAAGACTTCATCCCGTGTCCGGATGGGACTCTCCTTTGCGTCGAAGACAAGCTTGGCGATTTGGATGATAGATCTCCTTCTTTGTAACCGACTCTGTGTAACCCTAGCCCCCTCCGGTGTCTATATAAATCGGAGGGTTTAGTCCGTAGGACGGGGACAATCATAATCATCATAGGCTAGCTTCTAGGGTTTAGCCTCTACGATCTCGTGGTAGATCTACTCTTGTAATACTCATATCATCAAGATCAATCAAGTAGGAAGTAGGGTTTTACCTCCATCGAGAGGGCCTGAACCTGGGTAAAACATCGTGTCCCTTGCCTCCTATTACCATTAGCCTTAGACGCACAGATCGGGATGCCCTACCCGAGATCCGCCGGTTTTGACACCGACATTGGTGCTTTCATTGAGAGTTCCTCTGTGTCATCGCTGCAAGGCTCGATGGCTCCTTCAATCATCAACAACAACACGGTCCAGGGTGAGACTGTTCTCCCCAGACGGATCTTCGTGTTCGGCGGCTTCGTACTGCGGGCCAATTCACTTGGCCATCTAGAGCAGATCGACAGCTACGCCCCTGGCCATCAGGTCAGGTTCGAAAACTTGAACTACACGTCCGATATCTGTGGAGACTCGATCTTCGACGGATTCGGGCCAACACCAGGAGCGCCGAACAGTCATGATGAGCACGGCTTAGACCTGCTATCGGAGAACACTCGGGATATCGCACTTGCAGGAGCTCTGGACCTAAATCCGGGGCAGATCGCATCGTCCGAGGACGGGTGGATAAACCCCGCCCCGGAGGCCGCACACTCATCAGCGGTAGAGCCGAACATAGACTCCACCCCCAAGGAAGTCTGTGTCACCGGACCCCCAGACATGTGTCCGGCTGTAGGTTCCAGACCGCGCGCCCCTGAGCCTTCAGAATCTGGTTGGGCTCTGGTAATGGAGTTCACCGCTGCGGATATCTTCCAGCCCTCGCCTTTTGGCGACATGCTGAATTCATTAAGGTCTCTCTCATTGTCAGGAGACTCTTGGACGAACTTTGTCCGGCTCGAGGGGGAAGAAGGCGACGAAGAAATTCGATTCCCACCCACCACCCACTTCATAGCCACTGTCGATGGCATAACAGACATGCTTGACTTCGACTTTGATGACACCGACGGTATGGACATCGGCGCAGGGGACGATTTGGAACCACCGCCCATGGGGCGCTGGACTGCCACCTCATCATACAATATATACATGGTGGACACGCCTAAGGAGGACGATGGCAGCAAAAAAGACAGAGCGGAGGATAAAACCCCCAGATAAAAGCCAAAATGACGGCGCAGACGCCGCTCTAAGTCCAGCCACAATAAAAATAGTGATAACAACGCTAGAAAGATCGGCACCCCAGTCAACTCCATAGGCAACAATGACCATATGGACCCAGCAATGGAGCAAGATGAGCCAGGTCACGCCGACCACAGCCCGGAGCAGACGCCCGATCACAGCGATCTCGAGTGCCGAACTCATCAACTGGCCTCGGGAGAGTAGCGCAGTCCAGACGACGATGCATTCATCATCCCGAAAAGACGTTTGGGACGAGATAACATCCACATAAGGCTTATGGCCACTGCGAGAAGTCTAAAGAAGCAGAAGCAAAGGCTTAAGGCCACGCAGGAAACGCTCAACCGCAGATGGAATAAAGTGCTAGACACTGAAGAAAAATACGGCGACGATCGCCACACAAAGAGCTATCCAAAGCGCAAGCTGCTGCCAGAATTCGATGATGAGGCCATTCCGCCGAAGAACAATATGGCCGGTAGGTCGGACCAACCACTTCATGACCGCCAAAGAGCAGCTACTGACGCCGCACACGATTTACGTGAGCTCCTGGACAAAAAGGTCAGCGCAACAAGGTCCATCTATGGATCTAGAGGACACGCTCCGGCATAGGATTATGGTCACCAAAACGATCAGACTGATCGAATACCAGTTCGGAATCAACACCGGACACAACAGCAGTCGATAGCATGCCACAACATGTCCAAATACAGAGGGGCTGCTCACCCTCTGTGCTTCACCGAAGAGGTACTGGACCACGAATTTCCACAAGGTTTTAAACCCGTGAACATAGAGGCATATGACGGAACGACAGACCCCTGGGTCTGGATTGAGGATTTTATCCTGCATATTAACATGGCTCGTGGGGACGACCTCCACGCCATCAAATACCTTCCCCTAAAGTTGAAGGGACCAGCTCGGCACTGGTTGAAAAGCCTCCCCAAAAATTCAATCGGAGGTTGGGAGGAACTTGAGGACGCTTTCAGGGCCAATTTTCAAGGAACCTATGTTCGACCTCCGGACGCTGACGATTTAAGTCACATAATTCAACAGTCCGGAGAGTCCACCCGCAAGCTTTGGAATAGATTCCTCACTAAGAATAATCAAATTGTCGATTGTCCAGATGCCGAAGCCCTAGCAGCCTTCAAGCATAGTGTCCGGGATGAGTGGCTCGCCAGAAACCTCGGCCAAGAAAAGTCGAGGATAATGGCAGCCTTAACAAGCCTTATGACCCGCTTTTGCGCGGGTGAAGACAGCTGGTTGGCCCATAGAGGCACCAACGACCCAGGCACATCCGAAATTAGGGATGGCAACAGGAAGCCATGACGCAATAAAAACAAGCGTCGAAACAAGGAAGAAAGTCCGGACAACAGAGCGGTCAACGCTGGATTCAGGGGCTCTCGACCCGGTCAACAAAAGAAGCCATTTAAAGGCAGCAAAGAGGGACCCTCCGACCTGAACAAAGTCCTGGACAGACTGTGCCAAATTCATGGCACCCCCGAAAAACCTGCGAACCACACTCACAGAGAATGCTGGGTCTTTAAGCAGGCCGGCAAGATAAATGCCGAACACAAGGGAATGGAAACACCAAGTGAAGACGAGGATGAGCCTCGCCAGCCGAACACTAGGGGATAGAAAAATTCCCACCAGAGGTAAAAACAGTAAACATGATCTACGCGACTCACATACCCAAGAGAAGGTGCAAACGTGCACTCAGAGACGCATACGCTGTAGAGCCCGTCGCCCTCGAACTCAACCCCTGGTCGGCCTGCCCGATCACCTTTGATCACAGGGACTTCCCGACTAGTATGCGGCATGGAGGATCGGCTGCTTTGGTGCTCGACCCAATAATGGACGGATACCATCTCACTCGTGTCCTCATTGACGGCGGCAGTAGTCTCAATCTAATATACCAGGAAACTATCCGCAGGATGGGGATAGACCCATCCAGAATCAGCCAAAGTAACACCACCTTTGAAGGGGTGATACCAGGCATTGAGGCCCGCTGCAGGGGCTCCCTCGTATTAGAGGTGACATTCGTTTCTCCAGACAACTTCAGAAGCGAAGAACTACTCTTCACCATCGCTCCCCTCCAAAGTGGTTATCATGCATTGCTCGGGAGAGCGGCCTTCGCCCACTTCAACGTAGTACCGCACTACGCCTACCTTAAACTCAAGATGCCCGACCCACGTGGCGTCATCACCATTAACGGAAATACAGAGCGTTCCTTACGTGCGGAAGAGTATGCGGCGACTCTAGCAGCCGGACACTAAGCGGCCTCTAATATCAGAACGCATGATCGGTCGTTAAGACCACGGACACGGTTAGATGAGTCCGGCACACCACCGTCGGTAGCAGCTCAGATAGACCTGAGTTGGGTGCTATACATGTAATCCCATAGAGGACACCAGGGGCTATAGATATTCAATAAAGCCCACCTTTTGGCTTGACCTTATAAACGGGCCAATGTCTTACACTTACACCATCCACTGATAATAACCAACTCTTCGCACGCTTACGTCATACTCTTTTACATGAGTTTTCCTTTTTACAGACACCATTCGTGCGATACCCTCCCAGGACACGGCACAACGGAGACAAAGGCACAGACGTGCAGTAGGGCCCCGCTCAAAGGTTTCTCTTTAGATTAAGCCCCTGTGTGAACCTTCTTTATTGTCTCTTGTTGCTTAACATCCCATGGGTACTCAATACACCCACAGGGGATACTGGCGTTATTGGCATTTTGCCACGACAGAATAATGCACGTACCTGGAAATACAGTGTTCATAATAAAGGGCGTTACTCAGCCCAGTATATGTTATAAAGTCCGAATACCCTCGGGAGTGTTCGGCGTCGCAAATTTGGCCTTATATGCATCAGCTCCAAATCATGTCTTTGGTCAAATGTTGGGTTTGCCCGGCTCCTGGGTTTGCTGCCTTACGTTCCGTTTTTATCGGCTAAGGCGGCCAAAGGAGAACTACTACGATTATGCCCTGGTTATTCCAGATGAGCACCTCAGTAGAGAAAGCCAAAAACTGACTGTCATGATATAGCGAGAGACTAGTCAACCACTCGAGGACTCATTGGAATCTTTAGGGTTCCTCCGCATTAACGAAGGGCCGTTCCCAGGGAATGTACACACGTGCCCATATCTGGATGCACGCGAAGGTACCAGGGGCTACATAGTAGCCCCACCGTCAAAATCCTATGGCTAAGTGAAAGTGTTAAAGCCATTTAGTCTGGTTGCCTAGTTCGACATGCGATCACCTCCTTAAAGGACCAAGACATTGGATCAAGTGTGATTACGCATCTTTTTGTGAACACCCCTGCATTGTATGTGTGGGGGCTAAAGCCAACGACTGCTAACTTTCAGGTTATATATACATCAAACAGCCGCACAGAAGGCACAATAACACTTTCGGGAGAAAGTATAAACATAGCCTCTATAATTAAAATGCAATTGTTTTTACAACGGAACAATTTGTCACTCAAACATGACATTCTTCGAGCACTGAGCCTCTATTAAACGAGCACCTTCTGTTACCTACTCCAAGTAGTGCTCGGCTGGATCCTGGCTTCTTGCCGGATTCTGGGTTGCAATGATGGTGGCCTCCATATCTGTCCAATATGTTTTAACACGGGCAAGAGCCATCCGCGCACCCTCTATGCACGCAGACCTCTTCATGGCATCGATTCGTGATACGGCACCAAGGAATTGTTGCACTAAACCAAAATAACTGTCCGGCTTCGGCCCCTTTGGCCATAGATGGTCTATTACAGACCTCATCGCAAGACCGAACAACCTATGGAGCTCGGCCACAACGGCCATCCTTTCACTCAATGGCTACGGGCGCGTCGGAGCACTGAATTGCGACCAGAACAGCCTTTCCACTTAATTATCTTTTTGATCCTCGAAAAACTTCGCCGCATCAGCCATACTCTTCGCCAGATCCGCATACGCATCTGCAGGGCTCCAGCGCCGATCCAGAGGAGCGTACTTTGGATCTAAGAACTTCAACCGCAACAAATAGGGGCTTCCAGCCGCGATTTCTCTGTCCTGTCGAAGCTCCTCCCGCGCATCCCTAATTTCGGAACGCGTCTCCTTGGCCGCATCAAGGGCCTTCTTCAGGTCAGCCGACTTCACCTGATTCTCTTTCTCAAGGAGCTCATACCGGCCGACGGCATTTTTCAGCTCCACAGCCATCTTGGCTATTTTATCTTCGCTTCGGCGATGAGCAGCCTGTTCAGCTCTCAACTCTTCGGCCGCCTTTAGGGCAGCCACATTGCTGGCCCGGGCTTGCTCCTTGGCTAGGGCAAGCTCCGCCTTCAGGGCCTCCACGGCAGCAGCTCCACCTGCAGTCGCAGCATATCACATTAACATTATGCTTCTCTTAAATATTTCCTATAAAAATAAGGAAAGCAAAGCACATACTTTGTGACTCGTTAAGCCGCTCATTCACAAGTGTGATGTCGGCATCCACAACTTCAATCTGTTGCGTTAGTTCGGCAACTTCAACGGACCGGTCGGCCACCGGACCCTTAGCCACCTGCGCATGAATTCAGTGCGATCATTACTTAACAATGTGATCCTCCGTTTGCCGCCTAGGGCTGGCAACCAGAGTCTCAAGGGATACTATCTATATGGAGCACAACTAGCGCGTGCGCCACAACCAAATATAATGAATTTTATTACATACCACAAAGCCTTTGAGCAGGCTCGTAAAAGCTTCGTTCAACCCGCTTGTGGCGGATGAAATATTCTCAAGCACTGTACTAATTAATGAACAGTGATCCTCCGATAGAGCAGCTTGCTCCAAAAGGCCCGTCAGCGTGTCCGGCCGATCACCGAACTATGCCAGACCCTTCTTATCACCCCCCATGGGAGCCGAACGCTCCGGGCTCAGGGCGGCCAAAGTATTAGCTTCTAGCCTCGGCAAATCTGGATTCCTCCATGACGACACCTCGGGGTCGCCCGCCCCATGAGGCGGAGAGGCAGGTGGGGTTTCACTCTCCATCATCTCCTGAAGAAGATCCCCCGAAGACGAACTCTATCGAGAAGAGCTGCTAGCCGGACTGCAAAGAATGGATCTTGGTTATTGTTCTCGGAGGAGGAGGAAGCAGTAGCTTTGTTTACGATTAACTTACAGCTCGGCTGAGGGCTGGCCCATTTGCGGGCATGGCGCGGTGAGGACGCCCTTCGGGGTAGGGCCCCCTGGTGAAGTTTTCTTCCCTTGTTTAGGCACCTCCGTCTCGAAGTCTTCAGAGGCGGCCCTCTTCTCCCCGCTGGGGGAGGAGACCATAGATTCCCCTCCCTGATTATCCTCCTTTGTGGAGGTAGTAATTTCACCGGCTTGGATGTGCAATGTGTGAAGTTCCGCTTCTCTGTTCTTCCCTTCATCTTTCCCCGAGGGCACTTGACTTAGCACACGTCTAAGCATCCTGGCTATGGTAGGACTAGGCGAGCCTTCGGGAAGCGGTGTCGGACACCTGATTCTCTCCGCCTTGCTGAGTCACTCCTAGCCGCGGATGGTTTTCAGAACAATGTTATGACAAATATAAAGGAAGTGTTCGGTTTCTGGGTTACTTACTTGGGTATCTGGGCGGTTGCAGCTCAGGCCCGCATCCTCGGTGGTGTCCGGACACTTTACTTGTGGTCCAAAGAATAACTTACACATCCCTTCGAGCGTCATGCCGAAGAAGTGCAGAATAGTCCGCGGACCTTCTGGGTTGAGCTCCCACATCCGAAGAGGCCGACGTTTGCACGGCAAAATCCGTCGGACTAGCTGTCGGTGTCAAAACCGGCGGATCTCGGGTAGGGGGTCCCGAACTGTGCGTCTAGGCGGATGGTAACAGGAGACGAGGGACACGATGTTTTACCCAGGTTCGGGCCCTCTCGATGGAGGTAAAACCCTACGTCCTGCTTGATTAATATTGATGATATGGGTAGTACAAGAGTGGATCTACCACGAGATCAAGGAGGCTAAACCCTAAAGCTAGCCTATGGTATGATTGCTGTAATGTATGTTGTGTCCTACGGACTAAAGCCCTCCGGTTTATATAGACACCGGAGGAGGCTAGGGTTACACAGAGTTGGTTACAATGGTAGGAGATCTACATATCCGTATCGCCAAGCTTGCCTTCCACGCCAAGGAAAGTCCCATCCGGACACGGGACGGAGTCTTCAATCTTATATCTTCGTAGTCTTGGAGTCCGGCGGACGATGATAGTCCGGCTGTCCGGACACCCCCTAGTCCAGGACTCCCTCAGTAGCCCCTGAACCAGGCTTCAATGACGATAAGTCCGGCGCGCATAATGTTCGACATTGCAAGGCGGGTTCCTCCCTTGAATAATCCAGAGAAGATCATGAACACCAGGATAGTGTCCGGCTCTACAAAATAAATTCCACATTCCACCGTAGAGAGAATAAAATGTACGCTAGTCCAATCTGCTGACGTATTATGCGGCGTGACATCACACCGCTACCAAGCCTTTGTTTGAATCATTTTTTATTATACCACCTCAGCACGTTTAGCGAAGCGGTTTCCTTGGCACGTCTTGTCGAAGCAGAGATCGTGTTCCCCTTATTCCGGGATTCTCATCAATACGGACGTGGGTAACCCAACCGCGCCATTGATGGTGGCGCTTGGGAGATAAGTGAGTTTTACCAGGCCGGTGGGGGACGCATAGTTTTTCGTTCGCCTATATATAAGGGATAAGGATTTACCTTCTCACCTACGCCTTCTTCCTCCTTTGCTTATACATCTCCGCGTACTCAAGCTCCAACGCCCAAGCTCGCGCATCTCGCCTCGTCCTTCTCTGAATATGTCCGGAGCGGGAGGCAAATGGTTGGCCTCCACCGTTAAGGAGGAGCACATCACCAAACTGCGCAGCGCCGGATACCTCTCCGGTGATATCGCGCATCGGCTGCCCGACGAGGGGCAGCTCATCCCTACCCCCGGGCCCCATGAGAGGGTCGTTTTCCTTCCCCACTTCCTCCGCGGACTGGGCTTCCCACTCCACCCATTCGTTCGGGGGCTCATGTTTTACTACGGCCTGGATTTCCACGATCTGGCGCCGAACTTCATCCTCAACATCTCGGCGTTTATCGTCGTGTGCGAGGCCTTCCTCTGCATCCGGCCCCACTTTGGCCTGTGGCTCAAGACCTTCAACGTCAAGCCGAAGGTTGTGAAGGGCACGCAAGCGGAATGCGGAGGCGCCATGTTGGGTAAGTTGCCCAACGTCCTTTGGCTCGAAGGGGCCTTCGTGGACTCCGTCAAGGGGTGGCAATCGGGGTGGTTCTACATCACCGAGCCGCGCAAGCCCACATGGGCGGCGGCCCCCGAGTTTAGATCTGGCATCCCCACGCAGCTCACCTCCTGGAAAGAGAAGGGCTTGCTGTGGGGCAATCCGAAGGAGCTGACGGGACTCCGAGCCTGCATCCAGAAGCTGGTGAGCAATAAGCTCAGGCTCGTCGATGTGGTCCAAGTCATGCTCATCCGCTGGATTCTCCCATGCCAAGAACGGTCATTCAATCTGTGGGAGTTCAATCCGGAACAGCACCAGGCGCTGAGCGGGCTCTTCAATACAACATACGAAGGCGCCTGGAGGGTGCTGTTTAAGGGCGCCGAAGCCCCCGCATCCGCGATGGAAGATCGCGGATTTTGCTCGCAGCATCCAGCTGACGAGGTAAGTGATTCGACCCCTTTACGGGACACTTGTGGTAATTAAACTGATTCTAAGAGGGTTTCAATCTCTCTTTTCCTTTGACAGGAATGGATGGAGAAGGCCAAGCAGCTCATAAGCCTGGCTCCCATGCCAGAAGACCCAGTGGACGCCCGTTTAGCAGGGCTGCTGGTTCCGGCACCGCACGTGGTGCCGGAGAAGAAGGCCAAGAAGGTGGCTGCGGGGACTCGAAAGAGTTCCCGCAATCAGGCGTCTGACGACGAGGCGGACTCCTCCCCCGAAGACGAGGAGGAGGAAGAGGACTCTCTCCCGGAGGAGGGAGATAAGAAGAGGAAGGCTTCCCCAATAGGGGAGGCCGAAGGGTCCAAGAGGGGGAGGACTATCCCCCCGACAGTTTCGCCAACACCACCGTTGGCGAGGAGGAGTGGCCTTCAAGGGCCAGGCGTCCGGCAAGATCGTAAGTATCCGGATCCTTGATATGCAATTTCTTTCGTGTCGCGTAGTGTCCTTCTAATGCCGCATTCTGTCCGTAGTCCGGCCGATGATGATCTCCCCGCTTCATCGAGCGGGTCGTTGGCCCCGTCGGATGTGGATTCACTTCCGACCGCCTCTACCCCCCGCGCCGACGAGGACGCCGAGGTGGGATCCCAAAGAGGGACCCATCAGGAGGAGGCTCCGGAGGCGCCGTCAGGCTGCCTCCCGGACTTTGTGCCAGACTCTACATCGGAACCCGCAGTGGTTCCAGAGTCCGGCGGGCGGCCCCTTCGAAAGAAGGGCAAGACCGTGACACCGGCGACCTCCGTCTAACCGGAGGCGCCGGATAACTTGTTGGAGGCGCTTGAAGGCGCTTCCATCGAGGAAGAACACCGCACTATCATGAGTGCGATGATTCAAAAGGTTCAGCTTGCCAAGAGCGGGCTGACAGAAGCCTGCAACAGCCTTTTAACAGGCTTTGAGGTAAGAAGTTAAAATTATGTAATGTAATACCGCATAGACAGTAGCCCCTGATGCTCAGTTCGGTGTTCGGAAAGAAAAGGCGGACTGAGGATCTAACAAGATATACGCAGGGTTGCTTAAAATATGTCAATATGGGTTTGCAGGCTGCGCTGCTGACCTCTACCGCACTAACGGCGGAGGTCGACGTGTTGAAGCGGGATCTCGAGCGGTCCGAGCAAGAGCTCGGCCATGCCAAGAAGCAGCTCGAGGACAAAAAAGGTGAGTGACACCACTTTAAATAGTTACCTTACAGAAATGGATTTTGGTTGCAATAAAATTAACAAGGATAATATGGGTATTGCAGGGGCCACGAACGAGGTGGCAGCCCTGAAGGAGGCTGTGTCCGCGTCCGAACGCAGTGCGCCCGCTGAACGGGCAGAGCGAGAAAAGCAGGAGGCACGGGTGGCGGAAGTGCGGGAAGAGCTCCAGACTCTCATGGAGAAGCATGAGAGTTTGGAGCGTGACTCCAAGACTCGAGAGTCCGAGCTTGCCTCGGCTCTCGAAAGTGCCAAGTCCGCCAAGGCCGAGGCCCGTAAGGCCCTTCAGGAGGTTGAAGATGTAAAGAAGCTAGCGGCGGGTAAGGCATTTTTCATGCAAAGCAAGCATGTTAATGTAAACTACCTTACACTTACCCGCATTCGGAGCTCTCCAGGGGCGTTTGCAGATCTGCCGCGTAGTGCGTCCGATGCCGCCGCATTCTATCGTGGCGAGGAGGCGAGCTCGACGGAGAAGGTCTTCTGGTCTCAGTACGCTGAGGCCGGCCATCCGGTGACCCCAAGCGACAAGCTGAAGCAGCTGGTCGAACTCCACAAGGTAGCTGAAGAGGCCATGAAGGGCCTTATAGTCCGGCTGTGGCCTGAACAGGTCATGCTTGGGAGCTACTTCGGCCTCGTGCGGCGGCTGGTGGATGCATGCCCCTGGGTGGAGGTCATCAAGCGCTCCGCCTGTATTGAAGATGCTCGTCGGGCCCTTGCCCGCACAAAGGTGCATTGGGGCAGGTTGGATGCGGAGAAACTTCTCACGGACCCACACCACCGGGCAAGGAGTATCGCACGCCCAAAATGTATTATAAAACTGTCCTGAAGGGAGCCCGCGATATTGCGGATGAGTGCCCCAGAAATGTAATCTTTGAGTAAACTCGTTATGTATTATCCTGTGCGCTGAAACTTTGTTCATGTGCGCAGTAAGCAACACTTGTTTAATTTAAAATATTACCTTCTGTGCGGCCGTTTATAAAATCTGAGAGATGGCAAGTCGTTGGCTTCAGCCCCCGAGCCACGAGTGCTGGGGTGTTCGGGATAAACTTGAGCACTCTTGTTCCCATTTTTGGGTCCTTCTAGGGAGGCGCTCAACACAACAAACAAGGCAACCGGACTTATAATGCTTGAACACTCTCACTTAGCCATAGAATTCTATAATTTTAAATTTCGGCGAAGCCCCTGGTATTCGGAAGGCCGAATCTGGGGCGCTATCCACGCCTTCGTTGGACATGGTCCGGAACTTCGCTCGAAGCGGCGTGAGTCTTTAAGGACCCGAAAAAACCTCTCGAACAGCGACCAGTCTCTCGCCTTATCATGCCGGTCGGTTTTAGCTTTCTCCACTGAGGCGCTCGCCCGGCTCAATCGGGGCGCAATCGCAGTGGTTCTCCCAGTGCCACCTTAGCCGACGGAACGGAACGTAAGGCACCAAAACGTGGGAGCCGGGCAAACCCAACTATTGACCCAAGACATGATTCGGAGCCGATTCATATAATGCTATAAGTTCGGGGTGCCGCACTTATGAAAGTGTTTGGACTTATCACACCATAATGTGGGGAACATAAGCCCCTGGTGTATTAGGCCGTACCAAAATATACGGGTGCAAGATGTCATGTAATGAGCATATATATATAAAAGGTAATGTAATTGCAGTCAAAAAGGTGCTGCATTATTTATTAAAGAAAGTCTGCTATAAGTGCGGACCGATACAAATAGTGCGGTAAGCAAGGGATTTGGACTGATTAAACATGTCCCCCTCCAGGGGTGAGCTGCGGACTTGGTGTATATAATCAAATTTAATGCTCGTAATTGAGACCACCTGAGTGTTCGTCGCAGCCTTCTTTCTTCCCTGGCTGTTGCATCATGAGTTCGGCAGGTTCACCGCCGGACAGGGCCTCTGGTTAACGGAGTCCTGTGTACACAAAGAAGGAAAATAATAATAAAAGGGGGCACACTTACGAGCCCCTGGTGTGGTCGAGCCGCACTCTGGGTCCATTGCGATCGTGCCCCTTCCCCTGCGCCCATGGTATCTCCAAAGCATAATGATGTACGCGGAGGGTTGTTCTTGCAATCATGCGTGGGCGGGGGTTGGGGCCGCATTGCTACGCGTGCTCTGGTCGCGCCAGGTAGTCTTGGTTGGTATTGCTTTGGGCGCGTTTTGTTGTATCCGGCCGTTTAACGGCCGGACTCGAGAATTGCCTTAAAAGGCTGCTCTGTACTTTTGCCGCGAGAGCCGCTGTATGTTCCTCCATTCGGAGGGAGCGTTCCGTATTCCTGTTGACCGTGATGACTCCACAAGGGCCTGGCATCTTGAGCTTGAGGTATGCATAATGCGGCACCGCGTTGCATTTTGCAAACGCGGTTCGTCCGAGCATAGCGTGATAGCCACTGCGAAACTGGACTATGTCGAAGATTAACTCCTCGCTCCGGAAATTGTCCGGGGATCCGAAGACCACTTCCAGTGTGACTGAGCCTGTACAGTTGGCTTCCACACCTGGTATGACACCCTTAAAGGTTGTCTTTGTAGGTTTAATCCTTGAGGGGTCTATTCCCATCTTGCGCACTGTATCCTGATAAACAGGTTCAGGCTACTACCGCCGTCCATCAGGACTCTCGTGAGGTGAAATCCATCGACGATTGGGTCTAAAACCAATGCGGCGAATCCGCAATGGCGTATGCTGGTCGGATGGTCTCTTCGATCGAACAAGAGGACCATGGATTGAACTTCGGGGCGACTGGCTCCATCGCATAGACGTCCCTTAGTGCACGCTTCCTCTCCCTCTTGGGTATATGGGTTGCATAAATCATATTCACCGTCCGCACTTGTGGGGGAAAACCCTTCTGTCCTCTATTGTTCGGCGGTCGGGTCTCCTCCTCGTCGTCGCTGTTTAGCCCCTTGTCATTGTTTTCGGCAATTAACTTACCTGCCTGCTTGAACACCCAGCAATCTCTATTAGTGTGATTAGCTGGCTTTTCAGGGGTGCCATGTATCTGGCATAAGCGGTCGAGTATTCGGTCCAAATTGGACGGACCCGGAGTGGTTCTTTTGAATGGCTTCTTCCGTTGACCGGGTTTAGAGCCTCGGAATCCGGCGTTGACTGCTGTATCCTCCTTATCGTCACCGTTAATGCGGCGTTTGTTTTTGTTTCCACGTGACCTGCCGTTGTTGTCCTTGGTATCCAGACTGCCAGAATTTTTACGGCGATTGTTGCTGCGAGCTAGCCAACTATCCTCTCCCGCGCAAAAGCGGGTCATTAATGACGTGAGGGCTGCCATGGATTTCGGCTTTTCCTGTCCCAGGTGCCGGGCTAGCCACTCGTCGCGGATGTTATGTTTGAAGGCTGCAAGGGCCTCTGCATCCGGACAGTCGACAATTTGGTTTTTCTTTGTCAAGAACCGTGTCCAGAATTGTCTGGCCGATTCGTCTTGCTGTTGAATGATGTGGCTTAGGTCATCGGCGTCTGGTGGTCGCACATACATGCCCTGGAAGTTGTAGAGGAATGCGGCTTCCAGGTCTTCCCAACACCCAATTGACTCTGCGGGCAAGCTGTTAAGCCAATGCCGAGCTGGTCCTTTAAGCTTGAGTGGGAGATACTTGATGGCATGGAGATCGTCGCCGCGGGCCATATGGATGTGGAGAAGATAATCTTCGATCCAAACCGCGGAGTCTGTTGTGCCATCGTAGGATTCAATGTTTACGGGTTTAAACCCTTCAGGGATTTGATGATCCATTACTTCGTCAGTGAAGCATAGCGGGTGTGCGGCGCCTCTGTATTGAGCAATATCGCGACGCAGCTCGAGAGAGCGTTGTCTGCTGTGTTCGGCCCGACCGGGGTTATTGTATCCGGCGCGACGGTATTCGTCATGGGTCGTGGGCGCCCACGTGATCCGTAGATGGATCTGGATTGCCTTGCTTTTTCCTCCAATATATCTCGCAAGTCCGGCGCGTTCCCTCTTGGCTTCATACTTTTGGAGCGATGCCGGGGTACGGTCTTGGTTGGGGGCCTGGATGCCTCTCTGTCACGACCACGGGGTGGTCGATCAGCCGTATCGTGCGCTGGTGATGGAGGTATGTATGCTTCCTCCTCTAATCGGGGGAGCAACTTGCGTCTTGGGTAGCTTTTGGAGGGGCGTTCGAGTTTATACTCTTCGGCCGCGAGGACCTCGGTCCATCGATCGGCCAGCAGGTCCTGATCAGCTTGAAGCTGTTGCTGCTTTTTCTTTAGGTTGTTTGCCGTGGTGATAAGCCTGCGTTTAAAACGCTCTTGTTCGACGGGATCCTCAGGCACGACAAATTCGTCGTCGTTGAGGCTTGCCTCGTCTTCGGAGGGAGGCATATAGTTATAATCCTCAACCACTTCGTCTGCCGCCTTCTCGTGAGGGCTTGCTTCTGCATCCTCCTGCGCTGAGTCTTGCTGGAGGGGGTTATCTTCGGCACTTTCTGGGTATTATTATCTCCTGTGCCGGAATCTCCATTCTTGCTGTGGCGGGATTTAGAGCGGCGCCGCTGATGCCGGCGCTTGGGCTGTTTCTTTAAAAAATCTGCATCCACTGTTTCCTCGCCGTCCCCGTCTTTTGGGGTGTCCACCATGTATATGTCGTATGACGAGGTGGTCTTCCAGTGCCCTATAGGCGCTGGTTCCTGTTCGTCTCCGGCATCGTCGTCCATAGCGTCGATGTCTTCGGAGTCGTAGTCTAGCATGTCGGTTAGATCGTCGACAGTGGCTACAAAGTGGGTGGTGGGTGGGATCTGAATTTCTTCGTCGTCCGTATCCCAACCATCCTGGCCATAGTCCGGCCAGGGCTCTCCCGATAACGAGAGATGCTTTAGCGAATTCAGGATGTCGCCAAAAGGCGAGTATTGGTAGATGTCCGCGGCGGTGAATTCCATAACCGGCGCCCAATCCGACTCGATTGGTAGGGGCGTGGGAGGTCTGGAGTCCGGCAAGGAGTCCGGCACCTCGGAATCACGAGTTTCGCGAGGGACAAGATTAGTGTTCGGCTCCATCGCCGTGGAAGTTGAAGCCCCCAAGGCGGTGTCCATCCACCGATCCTCGATCTGGGCGATCGGCTCCGGACTAACGACTGAAGCGAATTCGTGTGCGGCCACCAAGGCACTGTTCGGCGGCAGAGCTAGATCATGCCCATCGTAACAGTGCGGCGCGCTTGGCTGTGGCTCGAGCCCGTCGAAGATCAAGTCTCCGCGGACGTTGGCCGTGAAGTTGAGACTTCCGAATCTGACCTGATGGCCAGGGGCGTAGCTTTCGATCTGCTCCAGATGGCCAAGCGGATTAGCCCGCAGTGCGAAGCCGCCGAATACGAAGATCTGTCCGGGGAGAAAAGTCTCACCCTGGACAGCGTTGTTGGTTGGAGATGCCATCGAGCCTATCGGTGACGACACAGAGGAACTCTCAATGAAAGCACCAATGTCGGTGTCAAAACTGGCGGATCTCGGGTAGGGGGTCCCGAACTGTGCGTCTAGGCGGATGGTAACAGGAGACGAGGGACACGATGTTTTACCCAGGTTCGGGCCCTCTCGATGGAGGTAAAACCCTACGTCCTGCTTGATTAATATTGATGATATGGGTAGTACAAGAGTGGATCTACCACGAGATCAAGGAGGCTAAACCCTAAAGCTAGCCTATGGTATGATTGTTGTAATGTATGTTGTGTCCTACGGACTAAAGCCCTCCGGTTTATATAGACACCGGAGGAGGCTAGGGTTACACAGAGTCGGTTACAATGGTAGGAGATCTACATATCCGTATCGCCAAGCTTGCCTTCCACGCCAAGGAAAGTCCCATCCGGACACGGGACGGAGTCTTCAATCTTGTATCTTCGTAGTCTTGGAGTCCGGCGGACGATGATAGTCCGGCTGTCCGGACACCCCCTAGTCCAGGACTCCCTCACTAGCATTACCTAAATTACACTAACAAGACTAATGTCCCTCTCAAGAAGCTCCCGAATGCGGCTCTGCAATGTTGGTACGCCATTAGCAGGCCCCCAATCCAGTCCCACTTTGGCCCATGACGCTAGTTGAGGCGGAGGGCCCCAACGGAAGTCGGGGGCAGCCACCCACTTTGTGCCTGTAGGAGCCGTGACGTAAAACCACCTCGGCTGCCATAGATCGGACACCTCCGAGAAGAAGCCCTCTGGCCATGGGGCGTCGGCATTCCTGCTTATTGCAGCACCTCCACACTCCGCGTGTCGCCCCTCAATCATCTTCGGCTTCACATTGAAGGTCTGGAGCCATAAGCCGAAGTGCGGGGTGATGTGGAGGAAGGCTTCGCACACGACGATGAACGACGAGATGTGAAGGATGGAGTCTAGAGCTAGATCATGAAAATCTAGCCCGTAATAGAACATGAGCCCTCTCACAAAGGGATCAAGGGTGAAGCCTAAGCCGCGGAGGAAGTGAGAAATAATACGACACTCTCGTTGGGCTCGGGAGTAGGGATGACCTGCCCTGGAGCAGGAAGCCTGTGCTTGATGTTGGCGGTCAGATATCTATCCTCCCTAAGCTTCGCAATATCCTCCTTTGTGACAGAGGAGGCCATCCACCAGCCTTGAAGGTTGAATCTGGACATGATTGAAGATCCGAAGTGCCTAAGCTTGGGCTTCGGGTGTTGGGACTCGAGATGCGGAAAGGCGCAAGCATGGTAGGAAAGAGGGATAGGCCTCGGCCCTCTATAAAGGGGGTGAATATCAAGCGTCCTCAGCGTAACCGCTTGGGACTTGCCTAAAAACACGGAGTCATACCAACATGCGTCGTGGGGTTGCCCGCGCCCGTATTGATAGAGGATCCCGCAATAAGGGGAACACGATCTCTGCTTTGACAAGGTGTGCCAATAAAACCGCCTAGCAACGCGTGTCGAGGCAGGCCGAGAAAAACCGGTTCGTATCAAGCTAGGCCGCGGTGCAAGGGCACACCGTAAAAAAATTGTCAGCAGATTGGATCTGTAAAGTGTTATGCTCTCTACGGTGGTGTGCGGAAATTATCTCACAAAGCTGGACACAATCCTTAATCTATTTTGGAGTATTCGGAGATGGAACCCGCCTTGCAATGCCGAAGACATACTGCGCGACGGACTCATCATCATTGAAGCCTGGTTCAGGGGCTACTGAGGGAGTCCCGGATTAGGGGGTATCCGGACAGCCGGACTATATACTTTGGCCGGACTGTTCGACCGTGAAGATACAAGACTCAAGACTTCATCCCGTGTCCGGGTGGGACTCTCCTTTGCGTGGAAGACAAGCTTGGCGATTCGGATGATAGATCTCCTTCTTTGTAACCGACTCTGTGTAACCCTAGCCCCCTCCGTGTCTATATAAACCGGAGGGTTTAGTCCGTAGGACGAGGACAATCATAATCACCATAGGCTAGCTTCTAGGGTTTAGTCTTTATGATCTCGTGGTAGATCTACTCTTGTAATACTCATATCATCAAGATCAATCAAGCAGGAAGTAGGATTTTACCTCCATCGAGAGGGCCCGAACCTGGGAAAAACATCATGTCCCTTGCCTTCTGTTACCATTAGCCTTAGACGCACAGATCGGGACCCCCTACCCGAGATCCGCCGGTTTTGACACCGACAGTGGTCCTTCTTGCGCTCAGCATAGACATCAATGTCTTTCTCAGCTTCTTCAGGGGCATTAATGAGCTTGTCCCACTCAGCAATAGAATATTGATACCTAGTACCTTCACACATCCAAACATTCTTGCCATCAGGGTAGAAATGAGCTGTTGAATAGAACTGCTTGATAAGCTCATCATTCCACTTGGTCAACTTCTGACCCGCAAAAGTGTCAACTTGAAAGCACAAGTGCTCCCTGGGTGATTTTGGTAATTAATGTCAACATATCTCTTGTTGGACTAATACTTTTATCTAGTATATTTCAGATAAGTCCAACAGTGGAGTGGCATGGACAAGAGGATGTGGAACCCCTTCAAGATGTTAAGGACAAACGATTGGCTCAAGCTCAAAGCTCAGGACTCGACATTTTCTATTTCAGTGATCCAAGATCACATTGAGTCCATAGGAAAGCCAATACTATTAAAAGGGGACGAGGTGTTGCTTAATGCCTTGCTTGCTCAAAGTGCTCAGTGATATGCTCCAAAGCCCTCAACCACTTTCTTATATCCACATATGTCCCATACCAAAAGTCAAACTCGGCCCCACCGATTTGATCTATCCGGCGCCACCGAGTTCACTTGACATAGCCACTGCCAGAAACCCTAATCAATTCGGTCTCACCGATGGGATCTCGGTCTCACCGAGATGGGCTTGCAAACTCTCTGTTGCCTATTGCAATAATTTCGGTCTCACTGAGATATGCAATCGGTCCCACCGAGTTTGCCTGCCCAACTCTTTGTTTTGCTTATTACCAAAATCGGTCGCACCGAGTTTGTGTAATCGGTCAAACCGAGATGAGGTTTTACCCTAACCCTAGCACATCGGTCCTACCGAGTTGATCATATAAGTCCCACCAAAATTCCTAATGGTCACGTTATGAACTAAATCGATCTGACCGAGTTTTCTGATTCGGTCTCACCGAGTTTGGTAAATTGTGTGTAACGGTTATATTCTGTGTGGAGGCTATATATACCCCTCCAGCCTCTCTTCATTCATGGAGAAAGCCATCAGAACATGCCTACACTTCTAGCATTCATTTTCTGAGAGAGAACCACCTAATCATGTGTTGAGGTCAAGATATTCCATTCCAACCACATAAATCTTGATCTCTAGCCTTCCCCAAGTTGCTTTCCACTCAAATCATCTTTCCACCAAATCCAATCCTATGAGAGAGAGTTGAGTGTTGGGGAGACTATCATTTGAAGCAAAAGAGCAAGGATTTTATCATCAACACACCATCTATTACCTTTTGGAGAGTGGTGTCTCCTAGATTGGGTAGGTGTTACTTGGGAGCCTTCGTAAATATTGTGGAGTTGAACCAAGGAGTTTGTAAGGGCAAGGAGATCGCCTACTTCGTGAAGACCTACCCTAGTGAGGCAAGTCCTTCGCGGGCGATGACCATGGTGGGATAGACAAGGTTGCTTCTTCGTGGACCCTTCGTGGGTGGAGCCCTTCGTGGACTTGCGCAGCCATTACCCTTCGTGGGTTGAAGTATCCATCAACGTGGATGTACGATAGCACCACCTATCGGAATCACGGATAAAAAATCTTCGTGTATCCAATTGCGTTTGCACTCTCCAATCCCATCCCTTTACATTCTTGCAATTTGCATGCTTTACTTTCCGCTGCTCATATATTCTTGTCATGCTTGCTTGATATGTATTGTGAATGTTTAAACTTGTGCTTAAACTCCACCTCAACTTGAAGAACTTAAAAATTGCTACTTTTCTTGGTTGAGAGTCTATTCACCCCCCTCTAGACACCTCTTCTCGATCCTTTCAATTAGTGTCAGAGCTTTGGTCTCAATTGCTTTGGTTTAGTCACCATTGGAGGAAAATGGATGAGTCTACGTTGGGGAGTCTTAGACATAGAGTGCCTATACTTGATGGAGAGTACTTTAATGAGTGGAAAAATGAGATGCTTGGAATTTTTCATGAATATCACTTGAACAAGTACATTACTACTCCTTGTGAACCCCTTGTTGATCCCTTGCATCCTACCCGTGGTGAGTCTCTTGACATGATTTGCACTCTTAGAACTATCAATCTTATCATTAGAGGATTGCCTAGAAATTTGATTGGTCACTTGCCTACTCTTGATTGTGCTTATACTATTTGGATATTTCTTGAGGAAATATTTCCAAACTATTCCTTGCAAAATCTAGATGAGATTCTTCATAAGTCAATTGCCTTAATAAAATGAGTACTAGTGATCCTAAGTTTGATGATTGTCTGTTTGAGCTTCGTGACCATATGCGTGCCAAAGGAGATGTTGGAATCATTAGCAATATCATCTCCGAAGCCATTAGAGTTCATAAAGATGATTATTGTCATGATCATTTATATAATGAATCACTCTCTCTAGGAATTGATCCATCACATGACGATGTTGAATATGGATACTATGATGAGGATGATGATAGTGACTATGATCTTGATGATGCAATGAGACACTTTGGTCTTATGGCTAACCTACGCGGCTACATGGCTGGAGGAAAGGAATGGGTCCTTGATAGTGGATGTACTGATCACATGACCGGAGATAAAGATATGTTTCGTGAGCTTGCTGAAAACGATGGCGCTTGCAAGTATGTCACTTCGGTGATAACTCAAAGGGTAAGGTGGTTGGCCTCGGTAAGGTGGCCATCTCACATGATAGCTCCATACAAAATGTCATGCTCATTGAATCTCTTGGCTATAATTTACTTTCTGTATCTAGACTTGCTGATTTCGGTTTCAATGTCCTATTTACTGAAGTAGATTGCCAAGTGTTTCGAAGAGATAATCATAAATTGGTCTTTACCGGTATACATAGAGGTGATCTATACATTGTTGATTTCACTAAAAAGGCTCAACCTAGAACTTGCTTAATTGCTAAATCCTCTAAAGGCTGGTTGTGGCATAGAAGGATAGGTCATGTGGGCATGCGAAATCTTGATAAGCTTATTAAAGGTGATCATATCCTTGGAATAAAAGATGTCATATTTGACAAGGATAGACTTTGTAGTGCTTGTAAAGCAGGAAAACGGGTTGGAGGAAGCCACCCCGTGAAGAATATCATGACCACGAGAAGACAGCTCGAGTTACTTCATATGGATCTCTTTGGTCCCAGTGCCTACAAAAGTCTCGGTGGAAACTCATTTGGTCTAGTTATAGTCGATGATCTTTCAAGATTTACGTGGGTGTTCTTTATTGATGATAAATCGCAGGTCCAAAAGATCTTCAAGAACTTCTCTAGGAAGGCCCCAAATCAATTTGAAGTGAAGATCAAGAAGGTTCACAGAGACAACAGAACAGAGTTCAAGAACGCAAATGTGGATTCCTTCCTTGACGAAGAAGGGATTTCACAATAGTTCTCGGCTACGTACATGCCGCAACAAAATGGAGTTGTTGAGAGGAAGAACCGGACTCTTATTTAGATGGCAAGAACGATGCTTAATGAGTACAAGACACCAAAACACTTTTGGGTGGAAGCGGTTGAGATAGCTTGTCATGCAACAAATCGCTTGTATCTTCACAAGCTACTCAGCAAGACGGCATACGAACGCCTCACCTATAACAAACCCCAAGTTGGATACTTTCGAGTATTCGGCTCAAAGTGCTACATTCTTGATAAGCATCGTCATTCTAAATTTGCTCCCAAATCTCATGAAGGTTTCCTACTTGGTTATGGCTCAAACTCTCAAACTTACCATGTGTACAACAATTTCACCCGAAAGGTTGAAGATACGGTAAATGTGAAGTTTGATGAATCTAACGGCTCGCAAGTAGAGCAATTGCCAATTGATGTAGGAGACAAAGACCCTTCGGAAGCAATCCAAGACTTGTCTATTGGCAAGATCCGTCCAACGGAGGTGAAGGAGAGTACCTCGTCCGTCCAAGTGGAAGCTTCTACATCACAACAAGGTGAACCAAAAGTTGAATGGAAGCATCCACAAGTGGGACACACCAAGATGAAGAAAACGAGGAAGTACACCAAGATGAAACTCATCAACCTCTTTCTCCACCACGACAAGAGAACGATAACGTCAACAATGAAGAATGCCAAGAAGAAGAACAAGATGATGAAGAAGATGTTCCACCCTGACCAAAACAAAAGCTCTCATGAGTTCGACCAAGAGTCGCCAGAGTCCATCCCGTCGAGCAAATCTACAATGATATCCAAACCGGGAGAATCACTCGCTCTAAAACTCGTTTGGCTAATTTTTGTGAACATTATTCATTCATCTCTAGCATTGAACCCATGAAGGTTGAAGAAGCATTGGAAGATCCGGATTGGATAGATGCCATGCATGAAGAGCTACACAACTTTGAGAGAAACCAAGTGTGGACATTGGTCGAGAAGCCCGACAACAACCACAAAATCATCGGTCCAAATGGGTGTTTTGCAACAAGCAAGATGAAGATGGACAAGTAGTTCACAACAAAGCACGTCTCGTCGCCCAAGGCTACACTCAAGTCGAAGGTATGGACTATGGTGAGACATATGCCCCCGTTGCTAGACTTGAGTCCATTCGCATATTACTTGCCTATGCTAATCACCATGATATCACCTTGTACCAAATGGACATTAAAAGTGCTTTTCTAAATGGTGAAATTGAGGAGGAAGTTTATGTTAAACAACCTCCCGGCTTTATGAATCCTAAGAAACCCGATCATGTGTACAAACTTCACAAAGCTCTTTATGGTCTCAAACAAGCTCCTAGAGCATGGTATAAATGCTTGACCAAGTTCCTTATTGAAAAAGGCTTTGAGATATGAAAAATTGATTCTACTCTCTTCACTAAAAGGGTTAATGGAGAATTATTTGTGTGCCAAATTTATGTTGATGGTATTATATTTGGTTCAACTAACCCTCATTTTAGTGAGAAGTTTGGAAAGCTAATGTCAGAGAAGTTTGAGATGTCCATGATGAGTGAACTCAAATTCTTTCTTGGTTTGCAAATCAAGCAAACTAAGGAAGGTACCTTTGTGTCTCAAACAAAGTACACCAAGGACTTATTCAAGAAGTTCAATATGCAAGAATGCAAAGGTATCAATACACCCATGCATACTAGTGGGCATCTTGATTTGACTAAAGATGGTGAACCCGTTGATCAAAAAGTTTACCGCTCTATGATTGGTTCATTGTTATATCTATGTGCCTCCCGTCCCGATATTATGCTAAGTGTGTGCATGTGCGTACGATATCAAGCGGCCCCTAAGAATGTCATCTTAAGGATGTGAAAAGGATAGTGAGATACTTAATACATACAACAAATTTTGGCATTTGGTATCCAAAGAGGTCTTATCTTGATCTTGTTGGCTACTCCTATTCGGACTATGCCGGAGACAAGGTCGATAGGAAGTCCAATTTGGGTACTTGTCAATTTGTTGGCAGATATGTTGTGTCTTGGTCCTCCAAGAAACAAAACTTGGTATCCTTATCCACCGCCAAAGCGAAATACATTACCGCCGGTTAATGTTGTGCTCAATTACTTTGGATGGCCCAAACTCTTAAAGGTTATGGGATATATGTGAAACATGTTCCATTGCTTTGTGACAATGAAAGTGCTATTAAGATTGCTCACAATCCCGTGCAACACTCTCGAACTAAGCATATTGAGGTTCGTCATCATTTCATTCGAGATCATGTTCTAAAGGAGACATTTACCTTAAGCATGTTTGTACCGATAAGCAATTGGCGGATATATTCATCAAACCGCTTGATGAGAAAGTATTTTGCCAGTTGAGAGGTGAATTGAACATCATTGATGCTTCAAACTTGGAGTAAGAACTCCATTTGGATACATGCAAGGCATGAGCCTATGACTAATCCTTGATATTTATCTTATGATGATAATCATATGTCTTGGATATATTTGCACCCTTGCATGTTATCTAACCCTTGTAGGTACTTGGATGAATCTAAATCTCTGAGCTTGCAACTCACTCAAATCTTGATCAATATCTACATCACCAAGTCTCTACAATACAGTGGTTGAAGACAAGGAAGCATGAAACCCTTCAAACATGTCCTTTGACAATTTATATATATATCAATTTTTTGGTATCATATTTCATGATTGACACTTTGGATACACAAGTGCTCCTCCTTGCAAAACTAACTCATGTAGGTAGATGAACTCCAATTACAAGTGGTGCTCAAAATGAACTACATCAACCTTGAGCATTCCTCACAAGTTCAACTACATGATTAAGATCGACACCACCACCCAAGGTATGTTATTCCATCTTAGAGAATTTTTTACCCCAAGTCATGGGTCAAAGCAGCTCAACAAGATGTGAATACATCAAAATGCTTAAACAAAAAATGGCAACCCCATTTTGAGCTTAAACAATGAGTATGACCTATGATCAAGTGTTTCACTTGACTCCTAAGTCAATATACTCTAACATAGGTGACTTTGTCACCTACCAATTCTAGATGAAGTTCTCTAGTGTTTATCCTTGTTCTTGCATTTGTCTCTTTCATATTTGTTTCCCTTCTTAATTCATCTAGATCTATTTTCTTTTTAATTTTTGTTCTACATTCCCTGCATCCTATTCATTGCAAATCCTGTAGTTAATTCTTTGCAAATCCTTGTGAGATCTTATTTGCTTAGTGAGCTGAGGTGACAAGTGCTTTATCTCTGTAATGAATTCAGACACACCGATTTGTCTCTTTCGGTCAAACCAAATCACCTCGATGCCACCGAAGACAACAACTCGGTGTTATCGATTTCAAGTGTTGAGGAGACACTTTGTCAATTTCATCCTGCATATTTTGTTCCAGCTCCACTTGATGATTCTTATCCTCTACCAGCACCTTATTTTTCCTGCTACTTTGCTATGTGACTCAAGGACCAAACCTATTTTGACTCACACTCCAGAAGACCCCTTCTTGGAAATTGATGTCAAAGGGGGAGAGAGAGCTCACATCAAAGCTTAATCATATCAAAAGGTGGAAAGAGAGATAAATAATCACATCAAAGAGAGACCCCAGATGTTTGGTATTCAAAGAGGAGAGAAGTCACATGTCTTTAGAGGGGAAAGACATGTTCATTTTGTTTGTGTGTTTGCTTTGCTCTAATTTTCTACTCCTTATCTTCTCCCGATATCCCATAAAAGATTCAGGGGGAGCAAGACATCTAAGGGAAGGAGATCTTCGGATTCATTGCATATCTTTACCTTTGGGGACATGTCTACACTCAAATAGAGTACCTAGTACTCACTCTCTACATGTCATCCCAATCTTGGTACTCTTGTGGTTTGCTACTCTTGCTCTGTTTAGTAGATGTTTCTGTGTTATCCAACCTTGTTTCCTCAGGTTCATCTCTTCCAAATCTAGCTCAAGACCACAAGGTAAGTATATGCATCACACTCATGTGCATGAGGATCTCTTGTTGATGTACATATTGTTTGCAAGAAGGACTCATGAGCATGAAGGTACATTTCCTATATTCACACCATTTGCTCTAGTGCCTATAGCCAAGATACATGTAACTCATTGCTTGCTCTATCATGATTATGCAGTCACATGCTCTTATGTTCCATATTTACATGATTGCATACATGTAGGGGGAGTCTGTGCATGTTACATGTCCTTCGAAAGCTTTACCTGCCTTTCTCTATATCTTTATCTAAAGCTTTGATGTATGTTGTCATCAATTACCAAAAAGGGGGAGATTGAAAGCACAAGTGCTCCCTGGGTGATTTTGGTAATTAATGTCAACATATCTCTTGTTGGACTAATACTTTTATCTAGTATATTTCAGATAAGTCCAACAGTGGAGTGGCATGGACAAGAGAATGTGGAACCCCTTCAAGATGCTAAGGACAAAGGATTGGCTCAAGCTCAAAGCTTAGGACTCTACATTTTCTATTTCAGTGATCCAAGATCACATTGAGTCCATAGGAAAGCCAATACTATTAAAAGGGGATGAGGTGTTGCTTAATGGCTTGCTTGCTCAAAGTGCTTAGTGATATGCTCCAAAGCCCTCAACCACTTTCTCATATCCACATATGTCCCATACCAAAAGTCAAACTCAGCCCCACCAATTTGATCTATCCGGCGCCACCGAGTTCACTTGACATAGCCACTGCCAGAAACCCTAATCAATTCGGTCTCACCGATGGGATCTCGGTCTCACCGAGATGGGCTTGCAAACTCTCTGTTGCCTATTGCAATAATTTCGGTCTCACCGAGATATGCAATCGGTCCCACCGAGTTTGCCTGACCAACTCTCTTCTTTGCTTATTACCAAAATTGGTCCCACTAAGTTTGTGTAATCGGTCAAACCGAGATGAGGTTTTACCCTAACCCTAGCACATCGGTCCTACCGAGTTGATCATATCGGTCCCACCGAAATGCCTAATGGTCACGTTATGAACTAAATCGGTCTGACCGAGTTTTCTGATTTGGTCTCACCGAGTTTGGTAAATTGTGTGTAATAGTTACATTTGTGTGGAGGATATATATACCCCTCCACCCTCTCTTCATTCATGGATAAAGCCATCATAACATGCCTACACTTCCAGCATTCATTTTCTGAGAGAGAACCACCTACTCATGTGTTGAGGTCAAGATATTCCATTCGAAGCACATAACTCTTGATCTCTAGCCTTCCCCAAGTTGCTTTCCACTCAAATCATCTTTCCACAAAATCCAATCCTATGAGAGAGAGTTGAGTGTTGGGGAGACTATCATTTTAAGCACAAGAGCAAGGAGTTCATCATCAACACACCATCTATTACCTTTTGGAGAGTGGTTTCTCCTAGATTGGTTAGGTGTTACTTGAGAGCCTCCGTCAAGATTGTGGAGTTGAACCAAGGAGTTTGTACGGGCAAGGAGATCGCCTACTTCATGAAGATCTACCCTAGTGAGGCAAGTCCTTCGTGGGCGATGGCCATGGTGGGATAGACAAGGTTACTTCTTCGTAGACCCTTCATGGGTGGAGCCCTCCGTGGACTCGCGCAGCCGTTACCTTTCGCGGGTTGAAGTCTCCATCAACGTGGATGTACGATAGCACCACCTACCGGAACCACGGGTAAAAAATCTTCGTGCCTCCATTTGCGTTTGCACTCTCCAATCCCATCCCTTTACATTCTTGCAATTTGCATGCTTTACTTTTTGCTGCTCATATACTCTTGTCATGCTTGTTTGATATGTATTGTGAATGTTTAAACTTGTGCTTAAACTCCACCTCAACTTGAAGAACTTAAAAATTGCTACTTTTCTTGGTTGAGAGTCTATTCACCCCCCTCTAGACACCTCTTCTCGATCCTTTCACTACTCCATTGAGTCTCAAGCTCTCATGCACTCCTAGAAAATTATCTTCCTTGGCATCAAAGTATTTCCAGTCCACCCACTTCATGTCACACACAATGGGCTTCTTATCTAGGAGCACAGCCTCCTAGCAGTCCTGATGTTCCTTGGTGTGAAACCTATAGTCCATAGCAGTTCTTCTCCTCACAGCATAGGGATCTGCTTGTCTCCACAATCTGAGACCTGCATCCTTTCTCTCCATATTCTCAGCTACTGGATGATTATCATCATGATATGGTATCTTTGGCTTCAATTTTTTGAGCACTTGGGCATCCTCTTCTGCTTCTTGAATCTCAGGCACGGGGCCTTGTTCTTCTCTGCAGTTGGAATGTTTCTAGTGCTACTCTTTGGTGCAGACTTGGAAGCTTGAGCTAGAGCTTTGGGGGTAGTCTTGGGATTTGAAGGAGCAGACCTAGACTTGATGGCATCCCCCATCAGCTTTTGAGACTTGGCAGGAGGTGCATCTTGCTCTTCCTCCTCCTCTTCTGCAGAATCTCTCACCATTGATGGCATTCCAATCACTTTGGCTATAGTTTTCCTGACCCTTTCAGTTCTTTTCTTTCCATCACCATCTTCTCTGGTCTCAAGAGTAAATTCCATTGTTTCTTGTGTGGATGCTCTGTATAGCGACCCGACCTCAGATGGTCAAGTCTCTGTGCTCAGGTGTCATCCCTGGATCAGTAATGCTGACACCACACAGTACTTTGAAGGATTTATAACAGAGTAGCAATCACACACTTATTACATCGTTTGTCCAAAAGAGGACTTATTACAATAATCATGGCTTAAGGCCATCTAATAACAATAACAACGGAAGACTTGGAAGATAAGTGAGTCCATCAACTCCAACGGCATCACTGAGTATAGAACCACGACCTAAAAGCACCTTACTCGTCGTCTAAAAAGTCTGCAACATGAAAGTTGCAGCCCGAAAACGGGTCAGCACATGGAATATGCTGGCAAAGTAACACATAGAGAATGATGAACAATAAGCCTACACTACATGCATATATGGCTGGTGGAAAAGCTCTATGGTTACAGTTTTTGCATAAAGCCAGTTTTTCCCTACTGCAAAGGAATAAATTTATTTAACTATCATGGTGGTTGTTAAACATTGAGAATGGTTGACAGCATCCTCAATCCCAATTAAAAAGTACTCATTAACAAACCCATCAATATTAAATTAGAGTAACATGTTGAGATACAAATGATATTTCAAGTACTAGATACTCAAGATGTCCATAACCGGGGACACGGCTAATCATGATTAGTTTGTACACTCTGCAGAGGTTTGCGCACTTTTCCCCACAAGACTCGATCGCCTCCGTTTGGTTCCTCGCACTACATGGTGTTTGAGAAACGGATGACCGAGACATAGTCTTTCAGAAGCGCTAGCACCTTACGATGGGTGGACCCGTACACCTACATCCCCTACATCTGCTAGTCCACCACTATAAGAGTTTGCACGACTTAGTCAACTATGCCAGAGCCCATAATGGCTTGTGGCTGCACACGTAAGTTACTAGTATGAATTATCTTATGATCCCTTTGAGCCTGGGTGGCGGTCCATAGGAAAATCACACGGTACCCCCGGGATTTCCAAAAAAACAGGCAAGTCCTGGTAACCCCAGGTGCCTCAATCCACCCAGATGTGTATTTAAGTTGCCACCTTAGATAAACCATTAATTTAACAAACTCACATCTGTCATGGATAATCACTCACCCAATACACGTCTACTAGCATAGCATGGCATAATAAGCAAACGTAGAAGTAACTCCCAAAGGTTTCATAAGTAAAACAGGTAATAGGTACTACCTCATCTACTTCCCATCCCACAATTTAATTAGATCCTAATCATGCAGTGTTTGAGGAGTGATCTAATGCATAAAAACTAGGTAGTAGAAAGGTATGATCAAGTGTTACTTGCCTTGCCGATGATCCGCGAAACCAAGAGACTCGAAGTAACAAGAGGCGCACTCCGGGTGATCTATCGCAGACAAACAACAAGCATACAATAAGTACTCATCTAATGCACGGGTAAATCTCGAATAAAAGATCTAACCAGAAAGTTCATCTTAAGAACCCTGGTTTCAAAAAGAAATCGAATCAAATAAAGCAACGAAAGTCAAACGGCGAGAGAAAACAACTCGGTTCTAGCAAGTTGAAAACTAGGTCAAATTTTACAATAACAAAACTTAGTTTAAGTTGATTAGTCGGAACGGCGGTTTCGAAACGAAACTCCAGGCGCTTGAATCACCTGATTCCGATAAACGAGCGAGAAGAAAAACTAGAAAGAAGATCGGATCTGAAATCGCGATCGGAAACAATTGCGGAATAAATCCGACTAAAAGAAAAACGACGAACGGTTAAACGAACGGACGTTCGTTAACCGAGGCAAACCGGTGATCACGTTCGTTAAGACGAACGGTCCGGCGAACGCTCGCTAAACAACAAAACCGGAAATAAAACCGACGAGAAAAACCGATCTAGGGTTTTTGAAAGAAACCGAAACGAAAAACCGATCTAGCAAACCGGAACGGAAAACCGGAAAGAAAAACCGGAACGGTTTACGAGAAAACCGAACCAAGGGGAAAAGGTGACGCGGCCCGGGGCTAGTACCTCGAGAACGAGGGGCTCCGGCGGCGGCGGGGCTCGGCGGCGGCGGCGGCACTTGGCGGCGGCGGCGGCAAGCGGCGGCGGCGTGGGTGAGGGGCGGCGGCGCTGCCGTTGCTGCCGTTGCTGCTGCGTTGCTGCTGCTGCACTGCGGGAGGAGAGGAGAGGTTTTGGTTTGATGTGTTAGAGGGGGGGTGCTTGGGTATTTATATTGGGGAGGGGGAGGGTTTTCTTGGAGGAGGGATCAAGGAATAAGAGTAGGAATGGGAATCCTAGAAACAAAAAAACGGAATAACGAAACGGGGTCCAAATCCTACTAGGATTTGCAAAAGAAAAGGAAACAGGGCGCTGGCTCCCTGGCGCGGCGGCGCGGCGTGCGCGCGCGTGCGGCCTGGTGCGACGGCTGGCTCGGCCGGCTGGGCCTTTGGCCCAGTCGCGCTGCGACATTTTTTTTTAAAATCGGTTTCCCGCGCAGAAAAATGAATAAAATAAAATCTAAACGAACTCCAAAATTAATAAAGTAAATTTTCCCCGACTCCTAAAAATGAGTCGAACAAAATGAACTTTTACTCGGGGCCTAAAATGCAATTTTTGAAAACACGCATTTTTCCCTAAGGCAAATAAACTCCGAGAAAAATCCAAAATTTGATTTATTTATTAAATCATCATTTTTCCTAAATTTTGGGAAAGTCATATTATTCCCTCTCTTATTTTTGATATTGGAAAAATATTTGAAGATAAAATAAATAAGATCAAATGATCCTCTTTTCAAAATTTGAAAGAACTCAAATATGAAAATTTCGAAATCTCCAACTCTCTCCGAGGGTCCTTGAGTTGCGTGAAATTTCTAGGATTGACAAATGCAAGAAAATATGATATGCATGATGATCTAATGTATAACATTCCAAATTGAAAATTTGGGATGTTACAAACCTACCCCCCTTAAGATGAATCTCGCCCTCGAGATTCGGGTTGGCTAGAAAATAGGTGAGGGTGGTCCTTGAGCAAATCTTCTTCTCTCTCCCAGGTGGCTTCATCCTCAGTGTGGTGGCTCCACTGAACCTTGCAAAACTTGATAACCTTGCTGCGAGTAACTCTGCTGGCATATTCGAGAATCCTGACTGGTTTCTCCTCATATGTTAAATCATCCTTGAACTGAATTGCTTCAAGTGGCACTGTATCTCTTAGTGGTACCTCTGCCATCTCGGCGTGACATTTCTTTAGCTGAGAAACATGGAATACGTCATGAACTCCTGACAGTCCTTCTGGTAATTCCAACTTATAAGCGACTTCTCCCATGCGTTGCAAGATCTTATACGGTCCAACGAAACATGGTGCTAGTTTTCCTTTAACTCCAAAACGCTTAACTCCTCGAAGTGGGGATACTCTGAGATAAACTCTGTCTCCAACTTCATATTATATCGCCTTGCGTTTTGAATCCGCGTAGCTCTTCTGTCTGGACTGGGCTACCTTGAGCCTATCGCGAATCAACCTAACTTTCTGTTTAGACTCCTTAATCAAATCTGGTCCAAACAACTGACGGTCTCCAACTTCGTCCCATGACAACGGTGTCCTGCACCTCCTTCCGTATAAAGCTTCGAAAGGTGCCATCTTCAAGCTGGTTTGGTAACTGTTGTTATACAAAAACTCCACATACGGCAAGTTATCATCCCAACTAGATCCATAATCTAATGCACAAGCTCTTAGCATATCCTCCAAAATCTGATTGACTCTCTCAGTCTGTCCATCTGTCTGCGGGTGAAAAGTTGTACTGAACTCCAGCCTAGTTCCTAAAGTTTCATGCAACTGATTCCAAAACTTTGAGGTAAACTGGGTTCCTCTATCTGATACGATGCTCCTTAGAACTCCGTGCAAACACACAATTCTGGTCATGTATATCCTTGCTAACTTAGCACTGTTATAGGTAGTCTTAACTGGAATGAAATGAGCTACCTTCGTCAAGCGGTCGACTATAACCCAAATCGAGTCATAGCCTGAACGAGTCTTTGGCAATCCCGTGATGAAATCCATGCCTAGTTTATCCCACTTCCATTCGGGTATCGGCAATGGTTGTAACAACCCTGCTGGCTTCTGATGTTCTGCCTTCGCTCTCTGACATACATCACAAACTGCTACATACTCCGCAATATCCTTCTTCATTCCGGTCCACCAGAATGTTTCCTTCAAATCCAAATACATCTTGGTATTACCTGGGTGAATCGAATAGGGTGAATCATGTGCCTCTTGCAGAATCAACTTTCTGATCTCCGGGTCATTTGGCACATATACACGGTCCTCAAACCATAGGGTATCGTGCTCGTCCTCACGAAATCCCTTTGCTTTTCCTTCGCTCATTTTCTCCTTTATGTCCGCGATCTCTTTATCATTTTTCTGAGCTTCTCTTATTTTATCCATCAAGGTAGACTAAATCTCCAATGCTGCTACATAGCCTCTTGGAACTATTTCCAAACATAGCTCACGAAGATCTTCTGCTAACTCCTTAGGTATTTCTCCAGTCAATAGCGTATTGACATGGCTCTTGCGGCTCAATGCGTCAGCTACTACATTAGCCTTTCTCGGATGGTAATGCAATCTCATATCATAATCTTTGATGAGTTCCAACCATCTCCTTTGTCTAAGGTTTAACTCCTTCTGCGTGAAAATGTACTTCAAACTCTTGTGATCCGTGTACACCTCACAATGATTTCCAATGAGGAAATGTCTCCATGTCTTCAATGCATGCACTACGGCTGCTAACTCCAAATCATGTGTGGCATAATTTAATTCATGAGGTTTCAGTTGTCGTGAAGCATACGAAACAACTCTTCCTTCCTGCATAAGCACTGCTCCAAGTCCTCGACGTGAAGCGTCGCAATACACCTCAAAATCCTTGGTTTGATCTGGCAAAATTAACACTGGTGAGGTAACCATTCTTTTCTTCAACTCCTGAAAACTTGCCTCACAATCCTCAGTCCATATGAACTTGGTATCCTTTTTCAGCAACTCTTTCATAGGTTTTGCAATCTTTGAGAAATTCTCAATGAATCTCCGGTAGTATCCTGCGAGTCCAAGAAAACTCCGGATCTCTCCAACTGTCGTTGGTGCTTCCCATTTGGTTACGGTCTCAACCTTTGTGGGGTCAACTGCTATACCTTCTCCGGATATAACATGTCCAAGAAATCCAACTTCCTTTAGCCAAAACTCACATTTGCTGAATTTGGCGTATAACTGATGTTCCCTCAGCTTCTCCAAAACCAATCGCAAATGTTCCTTATGTTCCTCTTCATTCTTCGAGTAAACCAAAATATCATCAATGAATACCACGACGAACTTATCCAAAAACTCCATAAACACTTTGTTCGTCAGGTTCATGAAATAGGCAGGTGCGTTAGTCAGTCCAAATGACATAACGGTATACTCATACAGTCCATATCTTGTGGTAAATGTTGTCTTAGGTATGTCCTGCTCTCGAATCTTCAACTGATGGTACCCTGATCGCAAATCGATCTTGGAGAACACTTTAGCTCCTTGCAAACGATCAAACAGATCATTGATCATTGGTAGTGGGTACTTGTTCTTGATTGTTACTTCATTCAATCCACGGTAATCAACAACCATCCTTAACGATCCATCCTTCTTCTCCACTAAAAGTACGGGTGATCCCCAAGGCGAAGAACTTGGGCGTATATACCCTTTATCCAATAGCTCCTTAATCTGCTTCTTGATTTCCGCCAATTCCTGTGCGGGCATCCTGTATGGTCGCTTCGATATTGGGCCTGTTCCTGGCAAAAGCTCAATCAAAAACTCGATGTCTCTATCCGGTGGCATTCCTGGCAATTCCTCAGGAAATACATCAGGATAATTCTTCACCACTGGCACCTCTTCCTGCACAACTCCTGATAAGCAATTTACTTGATTCCTATTTGGTCCATGTCGTGACACATACCTGATCCTTTTTCCTTCTGGTGTTGTGAGCAAAATCGTCTTACTTGCGCAATCGATGTTTCCTCCATACATCGACAGCCAATCCATACCTAGAATCACATCCAATCCTTGGGATTCCAGAATGATGAGATCCGTCGGAAACACATGCCTTCCTATACTCAATGGCACTTGAAAACACCCTTGTCTGGCCGTGTACTCTGCTCCTGGTGAGCTTACTAGCATAGGTGTCATAAGAAGCTTAGTGGGCAGGCTATACTTTTCTACAAATCCCCTTGATATGTATGAATGCGATGCACCAGTATCGAAAAGAACAAGTGCAGTAAATGACTTAACCAAAAACTTACCGATTACGGCATCGGGCTGATCTTCAACCTCCTCCACATCAATGTGGTTCACCTGTCCCCTGTTGAAAGGGTTTGGCTTCTTTCCAGAGCTTCCATTTCCACCTTGGCCTTCGGGACAATCATTTGCATAATGTCCGGTCTTGGAACACTTGTAACAGGTGACATGGCTCAGGTCTTTCTTGGCTGGGGTTGATGGTGTGGTCCTGTTCTGGCCGTTGCTTCCTCCATTCCTATTACCATTCTTGTGGCCATTATGGTTGTGCGAACTACCTCCTCCATGGGTATGCTGAAACTGAAGTCCCTGTTTAGGGGTATAGCGGGGCTTCTGCTGGGCTCCAGAGTTATACTTCCCTTGTGCATACTTCCTCTTGCGATTATCAATCTGCTGCTGCTTTCCTTCAATCATGAGGGCGCAGTCTACCAACTCCTGGTAGTTATTGAATCTCGCTACCATCAACTGCATGCTTAACTCATCATTCAGTCCTTCCAGAAACTTCTCCTGCTTAGCTGCATCTGTAGCAACGTCATCTGGGGCATAACGTGCTAACTTACTAAAATCATCCACATACTGGCCAACAGTCCTTCCTCCTTGGCGTAAGTTGCGAAACTCATGCTTCTTCATGGCCATAGCTCCTGCTGAAACATGGGCAGTGCGAAAAGCTTGCTGAAACTGATCCCATGTGACAGTGTCTACAAGGTAAGTGGCTGTGAAATTCTCCCACCATGCTGTTGCGGGTCCATCAAGCTGATGTGCAGCAAACTTCACCTTCTCACCATCTGTGCATCTTGCAGTGGTCAACTCCCTTCCTATCTTGCGGAGCCAATCATCTGCTACAATCGGCTCGGTGCTACTGGAATACACCGGCGGATTCAGCCTAAGGAAATGGGTCAAGTGATACGTAGGTGGTGGTGGTGGTGGGTTGTTGTTGTTGTTGCCTTGGTTCTGCACCAATGTCTGAATCAAAGTATTCTGCTGCTGAATCAACTGAGTGATCTCTGGCGGGAAAACAAATTCGGGGTCGCGTCTCGGAGGCATTTGAAGGGTTTAGAAAAGACGAGGAATTAAGAATAGAGTGAGGTCTAAGGAGAAAACACTACCCAAATGCTCATGAGACAAATGCACACAAAATCACTTCATTCATTCAAACAAAGGGCATACAACGGTAACTATCGCAAAAGTGCTTATACTATAATGTTTACATGGAGGGGTCACTACTAATATATGGTGGTCACCTATTAATTTGAACCGGTGGAAGACTCCATGATGTCTGCTCCAGCTTCATCTTCAAAGTCGGGTTCACTTGGATCCGAATCGGTGTCGTCGATGATGATGTAGTTGCTCGGACAGTCGACGTACTTGTCTTCATTCTTGAGTGCTAACTTCTTCTTGAGTTCTGCAATCTCGCACTTAAGATCGTTGTTGTGCCTTGCTAAGGCTACAATATCGTCCATGTATTCCTTGCGTTTAGTCTTCAGCTCTCCTTCAAGTTCAATGATCCTTCCCTTCGCATTCTTCAAGTCTATCATATCATTGCGCATCTGGTTCTCCTGGCGTCGAATGTGCTGGTTTAACTCCTGGATGAAAGCTGCAATGGATCTACCCTTCCTGGTGCTGACTATCTCCCAGTCTTCATTCCTGCGTCCGCAAATCTGGTAGATAGTGTCCTTGAGGTCTTCTTGATAAACTTCCCCAATGCGTCCCATGGTGATATGAGCTGCCATGCTCTTTCCCAGACTCCAGGTTGGTGCACTGAAAACACTATCTATGGGCTTGGTGATTGGGGCGAATGTCCTTCCCGGAACGTGAGCTTGAATATTCCGGCGCTCCTCTTCAGGCAGAGTGGCGTTGAAAGTCTCGGTGAAGCTTGGTAGTCCAATGTTCAGGTACTTGGCGACTTCCTTCAAGTGGGATCCAAAAGGTGTGCCTTCATCCGGTTGAGCGTACTTGATCTTTGCGTTCATCATCCTAAAAGAGTAGAAAAGATGAGGAGTTAGAAAATGAGAAGAGAATAGTGATCTATGGCTTTAACTTAGTGGTCGTGTCCCACAGTCAGCGTGTGCTCTGATACCATCTCTGTAGCGACCCGACCTTAGATGGTCAAGTCTCTGTGCTCAGGTGTCATCCCTGGATCAGTAATGCTGACACCACACAGTACTTTGAAGGATTTATAACAGAGTAGCAATCACACACTTATTACATCGTTTGTCCAAAAGAGGACTTATTACAATAATAATGGCTTAAGGCCATCTAATAACGATAACAGCGGAAGATTTGGAAGATAAGTGAGTCCATCAACTCCAACGGCATCACTGAGTATAGAACCACGACCTAAAAGCACCTTACTCGTCGTCTAAAAAGTCTGCAACATGAAAGTTGCAGCCTGAAAATGGGTCAGCACATGGAATATGCTGGCAAAGTAACACACAGAGAATGATGAACAATAAGCCTACACTACATGCATATATGGCTGGTGGAAAAGCTCTATGGTTACAGTTTTTGCATAAAGCCAGTTTTTCCCTACTGCAAAGGAATGAATTTATTTAACTATCATGGTGGTTGTTAAACATTGAGAATGGTTGACAGCATCCTCAATCCCAATTAAAAAGTACTCATTAACAAACCCATCAATATTAAATTAGAGTAACATGTTGAGATACAAATGATATTTCAAGTACTAGATACTCAAGATGTCCATAACCGGGGACACGGCTAATCATGATTAGTTTGTACACTCTGCAGAGGTTTGCGCACTTTTCCCCACAAGACTCGATCGCCTCCGTTTGGTTCCTCGCACTACATGGTGTTTGAGAAACGGATGACCGAGACATAGTCTTTCAGAAGCGCTAGCACCTTACGATGGGTGGACCCGTACACCTACATCCCCTACATCTGCTAGTCCACCACTATAAGAGTTTGCACGACTTAGTCAACTATGCCAGAGCCCATAATGGCTTGTGGATGCACACATAAGTTACTAGTATGAATTATCTTATGATCCCTTTGAGCCTGGGTGGCGGTCCATAGGAAAATCACACGGTACCCCCGGGATTTCCAAAAAAAACAGGCAAGTCCTGGTAACCCCAGGTGCCTCAATCCACCCAGATGTGTATTTAAGTTGCCACCTTAGATAAACCATTAATTTAACAAACTCACATCTGTCATGGATAATCACTCACCCAATACACGTCTACTAGCATAGCATGGCATAATAAGAAAACGTAGAAGTAACTCCCAAAGGTTTCATAAGTAAAACAGGTAATAGGTACTACCTCATCTACTTCCCATCCCACAATTTAATTAGATCCTAATCATGCAGTGTTTGAGGAGTGATCTAATGCATAAAAACTGGGTAGTAGAAAGCTATGATCAAGTGTTACTTGCCTTGCTGATGATCCGCGAAACCTAGAGACTCAAAGTAACAAGCAGCGCACTCCGTGTGATCTATCGCAGACAAACAACAAGCATACAATAAGTACTCATCTAATGCACGGGTAAATCTCAAATAAAAGATCTAACCAGAAAGTTCATCTTAAGAACCCTGGTTGCAAAAAGAAATCGAATCAAATAAAGCAACGAAAGTCAAATTTTAAGAACAACTCGGTTCTAGCAAGTTGAAAACTAGGTCAAATTTTATAGTAGCAAAACTTAGTTTAAGTTGATTAGTCAGAACGGCGGTTTCGAAACGAAACTCCGGGCGCTTGAATCACCTGATTCCGATAAACGAGCGAGAAGAAAAACTAGAAAGAAGATCGGATCTGAAATCGCGATCGGAAACAATTGCGGAATAAATCCGACTAAAAGAAAAACGACGAACGGTTAAACGAACGGACGTTCGTTAACCGAGGCAAACCGGTGATCATGTTCGTTAAGACGAACGGTCTGGCGAACGCTTGCTAAACAACAAAACCGGAAATAAAACCGACGAGAAAAACCGATCTAGGGTTTCAGCAAGAAAACCGAAACGAAAAACCGATCTAGCAAACCGGAAAGAAAAACCGGAACGTTTTACGAGAAAACCGAACCGAGGGGAAAAGGTGACGCGGCGTGGGGCTAGTACCTCGAGAACGAGGGGCTCCGGCGGCAGCGGGGCTCGGCGGCGGCGGCGGCACTTGGCGGCGGCGGCGGCAAGCGGCGGCGGCGTGGGTGAGGGGCGGCGGCGCTGGCGTTGCTGCTGCGCTGCGGGAGGAGAGGAGAGGTTTGGGTTTGATGTGTTAGAGGGGGGTCCTTGGGTATTTATATTGGGGAGGGGAAGGGTTTTCTTGGAGGAGGGATCAAGGAATAAGAGTAGGAATAGGAATCCTAGAAACAAAAAAACGGAATAATGAAACGGGGTCCAAATCCTACTAGGATTTGCAAAAGAAAAGGAAACAGGGCGCTGGCTCCCTGGCACGGCGGCGCGGCGCGCGCGCGCGTGCGGCCTGGCGCGGCGGCTGGCTCGGCCGGCTGGGCCTTTGGCCCAGTCGCGCTGCGGCATTTTTGTTTAAATCGGTTTCGCGCGCAGAAAAACGAATAAAATAAATCTAAACGAACTCCAAAATTAATAAAGTAAATTTTCAACGACTCCTAAAAATGAGTCGAACAAAATGAACTTTTACTCGGGGCCTAAAATGCAATTTTTGAAAACACGCTTTTTCCCTAAGGCAAATAAACTCGGAGAAAAATCCAAAATTTGATTTATTTATTAAATCCTCATTTTTCCTAAATTTTGGGAAAGTCATATTATTCCCTCTCTTATTTTTGATATTGGAAAAATATTTGAAGATAAAATAAATAAGATCAAATGATCCTCTTTTCAAAATTTGAAAGAACTCAAATATGAGAAATTCAAAATCTCCAACTCTCTCCGAGGGTCCTTGAGTTGCGTGAAATTTCTAGGATCGACAAATGCAAGAAAATATGATATGCATGATGATCTAATGTATAACATTCCAAATTGAAAATTTGGGATGTTACACTCTGGCTTTTGACATTGGCACTCTCTTGGCAGGAGCTTTCTTGTTCAGACCAGGCTTTGTAGAAGCAGTTGTGCCAAATTCTTTCTTGACAACCTTCTTCTTTGAGGTCACTTCCTCAACTTCAAAATCCTCATCCTTTGAACCTAAGGTTTTCTTTTTCCTCTGCCTTGTTGTTGCCTTAGGCACGTTCCTAGGAGTGCTATTGCTCCCCTCATCATAGATGCAGGGGTACTAGTGCCCTCACTCAGATTCATCTGCTCCTCAGACTTATTCTGGCTGTCACTTTGATCAGACATTCCGTCACTACAAACTGAGAACTAACCCTGTCAATAGTTATAGATGAGATAGAGTGCATGAGCTTCACAAAGTGCAGAGTTTTAGAAAAACAAATGAGTCAAAAACTTAGTTTTAGTTTTCCTCATAAAGCATTTTGGAGCAACCGATTTGTTAAACTCGGTGACACCGAAGCAACTTTGGAGTCTAAACTAGTGGAATCGGTCAGACCGAGAAATAGTTTGGTGACTCCCAGATTGCTAGGATTTCACACAGAGTCGAACTCGGTCACACCAATTTGCAAGTTTCGGTTAGACCGAAAATTATAAGTGCAATGGCCTGAGCCAAATCGGTGAGACCGATTTCCACAACTCGGTCGGTCCGAGATGAGTTCGGCGGAAACCTAACCCTAAATTTTCGAATCAAAACTAATCTAAAGGAAGTTTTCTACGGATAGATTGATCTCATACATGGTAAGAATTATCGCATTGTCTTTGCGCTAAGAATCAGAGATAAAATATTGCACAAAGAGTCGAACTCATACCCTAACTCGGTGATGAGCTCACTACGGCGGCAATGGCGGTGAAGATTTTCGTTGACGGCGACGGAGACCAGCGGCGGGAGGTCGCTGGCGACGAGAGGACGATCCGGAGACCTGACTCGGCAAAGTAGGACATGCGCGGGCGAATAGGTTTCGGAGAAATTTCCAAAATTTGACCCATCGGTATATATCCTGACCCTGTTGGTGTGACCGAGTGGAACAACTCAGTGTCACCGAGATGCAGAATTGCAAGCGGTTACTGCAACTCGGTGTGACCGAATGGTTCTAATCAGTTGCACCGAGATTGAAAACCTAGATCAACTCAGTGAACTCAGTATGACCGAAAAGGATGAATCGGTCAGACCGAAATGCAAATAGAGGTTTTGGAAGTTTAAGTCTATGACAAATCAGTGACTCCGAGTGCTCCTCACCCAAAGGTTTCGAATCTGACTTGATCAAACTCTATGATGCATCATGAATAGAGTTTGAGACGAGAAAGGCATAGATAGATAGAGGAAGTTCTTAGGCATTCTTGTCCATCCATTTGGCAAAAGAAGAAGATCCAAACAATCAAAGCAACAAATGGATGTCCTCGAATGAGAAAAGTATGCAGTCAACATGCTCACGCAATAAAATGGCAAATGAAATATGTGGCAAAGCATGCACAAGCACTCGAGCATCTATCAGGCAATTGGCAATGACTAGGTCATCTATATATGAGTATATTGACTTAGGAGTCAAATGAGAACATTTGATCATAGGTCATACTCATCGTTTAAGCACAAGTGGGGTTACCACTTTTACATAAAGCATTGTTGTGTTCACACCATTAGAGTTGCTTTAGCCCAATTCTTAGAGTAAAGCTCCCCCTAGATGCGATATCCCCCTAAGAGGGATGAACTAACCTTGGGTTTTGTCGATGATGACTTCATGTAGGTGTTTAAGATGTGGATGCTCATTGTTGATGTAGATCATTTGGAGCAATCCATTGGAGTGAGTTGCACTTTCAATACCTACATGGGTACTCCCACAAGGAACAAACAAGGACATCCACAGACATAGAGTGAATCACACACACGATGATGTCCATGAAAGCATTAGATTACCTTGTTCCTTGTCTTACAAACAAGAGGGTTTGTGACTCCTTGAACTAGTGCAAGATGTGGAAGTTGTTTCCACTTGTCCTTGCCAAAATGAATATGAGTGAAGTATGTTGGCAGAGTCACCCTCAAGAACTCTCTAGTTCTTCTTCTTCGGAATCCACATCATCTTGATGGGAATCCTTGGGGTTGTAGATGTACTTGATGAAGTAGAACTTAATGTAGACTTGGGAACCCACTTGACCAAGGCCTTTGGAGCATCTTCAAATGCATCAATCTCCTCTTGAAGCTTGTCCTTGCCTTTTAGCTTGTGGTCTTGTGGTGGAAGATCATTTTAAGCTTGTGTCCCCTTGAAGGAAGTAGGATCATACTTCTCTTGTTGAGGAACAAACTTTGTCTTGGGATATTGATCTTCTTCCCGCTCAACTCCATTGGCATTGAACTTTCATTCAAAACCAACACCTTGATTCTTCCGGTGCCTTCCTTGCTTGCGTACAATTTCCTCAAATTGTTTACTTCCGGAAACACTCTTGTAAACATCTTTCTCTATAATTCCCTTCAATAAGATATTTTCTTGCTCAAGTGTAACTTGGCTAAGGGAATCATTAGTGGAATCAAGAGAACTACTAGAAGCAACAATATTGGATTTAGCATGATTATTGTTACTACTAGAATAAGAATCTTTCTTGCTCTTGTTGCTAGATTTTACTTGTGGCATGTAAGTAGACAAGAGTAAACGCTTGGCAATGTCAGAAGAACTTTTCTTCCGAAGATCATCATTGATGGCTTTGAAGAACTCATGTTCTTGCTCGAGATTGAGATTTTCGAAGCGTAGCTTCTCATGAGTTTTTAAAAGTTCTCGATGATCTTCTAAAGTAATTTTATGAGCTAACTTAAGAGTGTTTAGTTCTTTAGTTAGACGCTCAATCTACTTCTTATCATTGTCATTCATTTCATCTTGATTAGCATGATTAATAGCATTTTCATCATAGTATTCATCACTAGAGTTGTCAACAAGTAAATCATCATCACCTAGCAAATCATCTTCATCACTATTGAAATCAACATACTCGGGGTGTGATACCTTGGGGCCTTTAGACATGAAGCATCTTCCAATTCCTTCATTTGGTGACTCAAATATGTCATAGGAGTTGGTTGACACAAGTGATAGACCGGCAACACCTTCATCTTGAGTATATTCGGGGTCGGAGTGATAACTTCTCTCAGAGTGGTGGTCGGAGTCAGAACCGGATACCCATTCACCAACATGAGCTTGATGTCTTCGTTTTGTGTAGCTCCTTGAAGACTTGTCCTTCCTTTCCGAATCCTTGCTTCTTCAGGAGGTTCTTCGTTCATAGCGATCATCTCTACTCCTTCTCTCTCTTGGAGGTGATTCTTCCCTTTTTCTTCTCCTTTTAGGTGAGTCTTATCTTCTTTTGTATGGAACTGTACACTCATTGGAGTAGTGTCCAGGTATTCCACAATTGTAGCAATTTCGCTCACGACTAGAAGATCTTTTGTCATTGTAGGACCTTGACTTGGAACTCCTTTCCTTGCTTCTACTCTTGTAGAATTTGTTGAAGTTCTCTGCCATTAAGTTAGGTTCTTCATTGAAGGCTTGTTTCTTACTTGATTATGTAGGAGCATCACATGAGGCTTTGTAAGCACCACTAGACTTGTTGTGAAGCTCTTCTTTATCCTTGAGTGACATCTCATGAGAAACATTTCTTCAATTGACTTCGGTTGGCTTGAGATCTTTGTAATTTGGCATCATTTGGATCGAAGTGCACATGGTATCATATTTTCCATCCAAGGCTCTTAGGATCTTCTTGATGATGAATTTGTTGGTCATCTCTTCGCTTCCTAAGGCAGCAATCTCATTTGTGATGAGAGCAAGCCTAGAGTACATTTCAGCGAAACCTTCACCATCCTTCATTTTGAACTTGTCAAGTTGACTTTGAAGCACATCCAACTTGGATTCCTTTGCGGAGTCGGTACCTTCGTGCATATCAATCAAAGTATCCCAAATTTCCTTTGCATTCTCAAGACGGCTAATTTTGTTGAATTCTTTGGGGCACAATCCGTTGAAGAGGATATCGCAAGCTTGAGCATCGTATTGCAACATCTTCAATTCTTCCGAGGTAGCTTCATGATTTGGTTCTGTCCCATCGAAGAATTCACCTTGCAAACCTATACACACAATAGCCCAAACGGCGGGGTTATGTCCAAGAATATGCATTTTCATCTTATGTTTCCAACTAGCAAAATTAGTACCATCAAAGTAAGGACCTCTACAGTGGTAATTTCCCTCGCTAGACGCCATACTCTCCTAGGTTGTGAAACCAAGGCTATGATTACCAAAGGAATGGAAATCAAGGCAAATGGAGACCAAAGATCTGATACCACTTGTAGGATCGAAAGTATGTCTAGAGGGGGTGATTAGACTACTTGACCAAATAAAAACCTATCCTTTTCCCAATTTTAATTCTTGGCATATTTTAGCAACTTAGCACTAGTCAAGCAATCAACCTACACATGCAATTCTAAGAGTATAGCAGCGGAATGTAAATCATTGCATATGAAGGTAAAGGGGAGGAGTTTGGAGGGAGCAAACGCAATGTTGACATGGAGATTTTTGGCGTGGTTCCGATAGGTGGTGATGAGGATACAGACCTAGGGTAGGGTCACAGGCCTGACCTATACGCCCGACCCAAGGTCACTACCCTAGAAGCAAAGAAGCTCAAGAGACAATAGAGGGTACACAATAAAGGTGTCGAGTGCAATCCACTCGACCAATGAACCACTCGGATACCCCTCCTTCCTGAAGTCACACGACCATTCAATCACTTGACCATACAAGAAACCACTCGACCTACAGAAGACCAGAAGTCAGTCAGAACAGCAACGGGCGAGTATTCACTTCATAGTCTTTAAGGTCATTAAAGACACTTAAGGCTAGCATTACCAGTAACGCCTCAATCTTTATGTACATTCAACCCTTTGTAACGAGGGATGGCTGGGGTCCTGGCGAACTCTATATAAGCCACCCCCCTCCTCTGGGACAAGGGTTCGCACCCCCTGCAACACACACATTCATACATTCCAGTCGACCGCCTCCGGGCTTCAAGACGTAGGGCTTTTACCTCCTCCGAGAGGGGCCTGAACTCGTAAACAATTGCGTACAACCTTGCCGTAGTTAGGACCTTGCCTCTCCATACGTACCCCCTATACTTACTGTCAGACTTAGTACCACGACAGTTGGCGCCCACCATGGGGCAAAGCGTCTTAGTGACTTCCGGCGAGGTTGCATTTTCTTCGACCTTCATCAGCATGGTTTTCGGTGGTGATTTGGTCATGGGCCATGAGATCCGGCTCGGCGCGCTCATCTTCGTCGCCAAGGATTCCGCCTGGCTCCAGGAGGCTCCCCTCGACGTCGAGACCCTTCCAGCTCGCGGCTCAGCACACTTACACGTGAGCTCCTGCGGCATCCTCCTCAGGCAGCCATCTTCACCATACCAGTCAGGCATCGCGTTGTCGACTCATTCCACTGGACGCCGCCGCAAGCGGTCTGGACGTTCGCGGCTCCAGCGATGGGCGAGACACATGGTGGCTCGTCAAACCTTCACCCCCAGGTCGTGGCTATCGAGCCCGACATGTATTCTCATGGATCGGTCAATCTGCCGGCTGATTCCGCAGATACTCTTTCTGAAAGCAGGAGTTGTGATCCCGCGGCGGAAGTCCTCATGGTCGACTCTCATCACGGCCTGCATGGCTTCCGTCGCAGTGGTGATGGCGGTAGGAGCGCCGGTCCGTCACTCGACCATGAAGAGTACCAGCCACAACCTCTCAGCTCGTAGCAGAGGGAGGAGCTGCACCGCCGCAACATGGAGGCTCTCCAGACCCCCATCATAGGGGAAACCGCCGAGGCCCGGGCCTTGGAGGCTGTGCGCCTGGCCACTCTGGCTGAGCGCACTCGTCTGGAGGATCTCCAACATTCTCTCGACGAGTATGCTCGTCGATTGATTCCTGAATCCAGTCGATGCGCACGACAGTTATTTCCGCCGGAAACTAAGGTATTCCGTATGCTGATTCAGAATTTGGCAGCGGCTGCCCGTATTGTAGAGTCTATTCAGTCGTCCCAATCAAAGGCTGGGAGAGGCCTGGAACAGATCAGAGCGTTGCTCCGAGCAGCTGGAGACCAGAACTCCGCTGTTTCCCAGTCGTGGAACAGAATCCACTGCAAATCAGTGAGAGCGGACATCGTTCAGTCGGCTCACAGCCCAAGGTCCCCTTTGGGACAAGGAGGCCATGATCACCGTCAAGATCGATACTTGGGAAGGGCTCATGGCAAATAAGATCGTGAGTACGCCTGCGACAACTACCGTCGAGCGCCTTCGCCCCTTCCGAGGGACGGGTCATACGCGCCCCGGCGCAATGACGACAGGCGTCCGTACGGAAATGACCGCAGAGTCCTAGTCAACCCGAGAGAACTTGGCTTTGACGCAAGGTCTGTCCTTGTGCAAGGTCTGGTCGACCAGAACAGAGCATACAGAGAAGGTCTGGATCGGGACAGCCAATGGAGGCAGGGTCCACGTTTCCGGCCCCGAGTGTTTTGGAAGGGCCATCAGAGCTGCTGAGATACCCCATAACTTCAGATTGGCAACTGGCGTCAGTAAGTTTACGGGCGAGCCAAAGCCTGATACTTGGCTCGAAGATTACCGAGTGGTTGAGCACATCGGCGGAGACAGGGATGAGGTGGCCATGAAGAACCTTCCTCTGATGCTTGAAGGGTCTGCCAGAGCTTGGCTGACTCAGTTGGCCCCTGGGAGTATTTTGAGTTGGGATGAGTGAGGGAGTCCTGAATTAAGGGGTCCTCGGACAGCCGGACTATATACTTTGGCCGGACTGTTGGACTATGAAGATACAAGATTGAAGACTTCGTCCCGTGTCCGGATGGGACTCTCCTTTGCATGGAAGGTAAGCTTGGCAATTCGGATATGTAGATCTCCTTCTCTGTAACCGACTCTGTGTAACCCTAGCCCCCTCCGGTGTCTATATAAACCGGAGGGTTTAGTCCATAGGATAACAACAATCATAATCATAGGGTAGCTTCTAGGGTTTAGCCTCTACGATCTCGTGGTAGATCAACTCTTGTAATACTCATATCATCAAGATCAATCAAGTAGGAAGTAGGGTATTACCTCCATCGAGAGGGCCCGAACCTGGGTAAAACATCGTGTCCCCTGGCTCATGTTACCATTAGCCTTAGACGCACAGTTCGGGACCCCCTACCCGAGATCCGCCGATTTTGACACCGACATTGGTGCTTTCATTGAGAGTTCCATTGTGTCATCACGGTAAGGCTTGATGGCTCCTTTAATCATCTTCAATGACGCGGTCCAGAGGGAGGATTTCCTTCCCGGACAGATCTTCGTATTCGGCGGCTTCGTACTGCAGGCCAACTCGCTTGGCCAACTGGAGCAGATCGATAGCTACGCCCTTGGCCATCAGGTCAGGTTTGGAAGCTTGAATTATACTGCCGACATCTGTGGAGACTTGATCTTCGACGGATTCGAGCCCATGTCAGGTACGCCAAACAGTCTTGACGAGCATGACTTAGATCTGCCATCAGATAGTGTTTGGGATATCGCACTTGCGGCGGGCCCGGGAATCAATCTGGAGCAGATCGCGCCTTCCGAGGACGGGTGGATGGACCCTGCCAAGGAGGCCGCACACTCATCGGCGTTGGAGCCGAACACTGATCCCACCTCCTGTGAGGGTGGTGTCATCGGACCCTCGGACTCGTCCCCGGCTATAGGATCCGAACCGCGTACGTCCTATCGAATTTGATTGGGCACCGCTCATGGAGTTCACTGCCGCGGATATTTTTCAGCACTCGCCCTTGGGCGATGTGCTAAATTCATTAAGGTCTCTTTCCTTGTCGGGAGATTCTTGGCCGAACTATGTCCAGCTCGAGTGGGAAGCAGACGACGAAGAAATTCATTCCCCACCCACCACCCACTTAATAGCCACTGTTGATGACTTAGCCGACGTGCTTGACTTCAACTCTGAAGACATCGACGGTATAGACGACGATGCAGGAGAAGAACGGGAACCACCGCATATAGGGCGTTGGACAGCCACCTCATCATATGATATATATATATATATATATATATATATATATATGGTGAACACCCCAAAGAAAACAATGGCGATGAGGCAACGGAAGATAACCCCTTGGAGAAGCAATCTAGGCACCGACGTCATAGGCGCCGCTCCAAGCCCCGCATAGCAAAAATAGTGATACCGGCACAAGAGATAACAATCCAGATGGTGCCGAAGAAAAAAACAATCCAGCCCAGCCAGGCTTCGAGCAGGCCGAGCAAGAGGACGGGCAAGCTAGCCCTAAGGAACAGGCAACAGATGGAGAATCAGAGGACGATAATTACATGCCTCTCTCTGAAGATGAAGTGAGCCTCGGCGACGAAGAATTCATCGTGCCAGAGGATCCTGTCGAGCAGGAGCGCTTCAAGTGTCGGCTTAGAGCCACTGCGAAAAGCCTAAAGAAAAAGCAGCAACCGCTTCAGGCTGATCAAGATCTGCTAACTGATAGATGGACTGAGGTCCTAGCTACCGAGGAATACGGACTCGAGCTCCCTAGCAAAAGTTACCCAAAGCGTAGGTTGCTACCTCAACTCAAGGAGGGGGCGTCAAAGCCCACACTACCAGCGCATGATGCGGCTGACCGGCCACCCCGTGGCTGAGACAAAGCGGCGTACCAGCCCGAAGTCCAGACCACACCCCGTCGCCAACCAAACTATAATACTATGGCCCGGGGCTACACGAAGGACCTGCAAGATGTATTGGAACACAAAGCAGGACAGTCAAGATCGATCTACGGGTCACGGGGGCGTGCCGCAACACGTGACGATGACCGTCACGCTGGATACAATAAACCAAAGTCCGGCCGAGCCAAATACAACAGACCAGATTCATATGAACTACGTCGGGATGTAGCCCGGCATAGAGACGCCGCACACCCCCTATGCTTCATAGATGAAGTAATGGATCATGAATTCCCAGAAGGGTTTAAACCCGTGAACATTGAATCATATGATGGCACAACAGATCCCGCGGTATGGATTGAGGATTTTCTCCTACACATTCACATGGCCCGTAGCGACGACCTACATGACATCAAGTACCTACCACTTAAGCTCAAAGGACCAGCCCGGCATTGGCTGAATAGCCTGCCAGCAAGCTCCATTGGCAGTTGGGAGGACCTGGAAGACGTATTCCTTGACAACTTCCAGGGCACTTACGTGCGACCACCGGATGCTGATGACTCAAATCACATAACCCAACAGCCCGGAGAGTCAGCCAGAAAATTCTGGACTCGGTTCCTAACTAAAAAGAACCAAATTGTCGACTGTCCGGATGCCGAAGCCTTAGCAGCCTTCAAGCATAACATCCATGACGAATGGCTCGCCCGACACCTCAGCCAAGAGAAGCCAAAGTCCATGGCAGCCCTCATGACACTCATGACCCGCTTCTGCGCGGGCGAGGACAGCTGGTTGGCTCGTAGCAACATCACGCCAAAAAGCTCTGGCGATTCAGACGCCAGAGATAGCAACGGCAAGCCGCGATGCAATAGACACAAGCGTTGCAACAATGGCGATAATGCTGAAGACACGACAGTTAATGCCGGATTCAGAGGCTTTAAACCCGGACAACGGAAAAAGCCATTCAAAAGAAACAGTCCGGGCTCATCCAGTCTGGACCGCATACTCGATCGCTCATGTCAAATTCACGGCACCCCCGACAAACCAGCCAACCACACCAACAGGCAATGCTGGGTGTTGATACGTCTCCAACATATCTATAATTTTTGATTGTTCCATGCTATTATATTACCCCTTTTGGATGTTTATGGGCTTTATTTTACACATCTATATCATTTTTGGGACCAACCTACTAATCGGAGGCCCAGCCCGTATTGCTGTTTTTTTGCCTATTTCAGTATTTCGAAGAAAAGGAATATCAAACGGAGTCCAAACGAAATGAAATGTTCAGGAGCGTGATTTTTGGAACAAACGTGATCCGGAGGACTTGGAGTGCAAGTGAAGAAGCAAACGAGGCGGCCAGGAGATAGGAGGGTGCGCCCACCCCTCCTGGGCGCGCCCCCTGTCTCCTGGGCCCCTCGAGCGGCCACCGACGTACTTCTTCCTCCTATATATACCTATGTACCTCAAAAACAACCAGGGAGCCAACGAAAAACAATTTCCATAGCCGTAACCTTCTGTATCCGCGAGATCCCATCTTGGAGCCTTCGCCGGCGCTCCGCTGGAGGGGGAATCGATCATGGAGGGCTTCTACATCATCTCCATAGCCCCTCCGATGAGTTGTGAGTAGTTTACCACAGACCCTTGGGTCAATAGTTATTAGCTAGATGGCTTCTTCTCTCTTTTTGGATCTCAATACAATGTTCTCCCTCTCTCTTGTGGAGATCTATTCGATGTAAACTCTTTTTGCGGTGTGTTTGTCGAGATCCGATGAATTGTGGGTTTATGATCAAGTTTATCTATGAGAAATATTTGAATCTCCTCTGAATTCTTTTATGTATGATTGAGTTATCTTTGCAAGTCTCTTCGAATTATCAGTTTGGTTTGGCCTACTAGATTGATCTTTCTTGCCATGGGAGAAGTGCTTAGCTTTGGGTTCAATCTTGCGGTGTCCTTACCCACTGACAGAAAGGGTTGCAAGGCACGTATTGTATTGTTGCCATCAAGGATAAAAAGATGGGGTTTATATCATATTGCTTGAGTTTATCCCTCTACATCATGTCATCTTTCTTAATGCGTTACTTTGTTCTTATGAACTTAATACTCTAGATGCATGCTGGATAGCGGTCGATGTGTGGAGTAATAGTAGTAGATGCAGGCAGGAGTCGGTCTACTTGTCGCGGACGTGATGCCTATATACATGATCATGCCTAGATAATCTCATAATTATTCGCTTTTCTATCAATTGCTCGGCGGTAATTTGTTCACCCACCGTAATACTTATGCTATCTTGAGAGAAGCCACTAGTGAAAACTATGGCCCCCCGGGTCTATCTTTTATCATATAAGCTTTCAATCTACTTTTATTTGCATCTTTACATTTTGCATTTATATTATAAAATACCAAAAATATATCTTATCATACTATCTCTATTAGATCTCACTTTCGCAAGTGGCCGTGAAGGGATTGACAACCCCTTTATTGCGTTGGTTGCGAGTTCTTTGTTTGTTTGTGTAGGTGTGTGGGAATTTTGAGGAGCCTCCTACTGGATTGATACCTTGGTTCTCAAAAATTGAGGGAAATACTTACGCTACTATTGCTGCATCACCCTTTCCTCTTCAAGGAAAACCAACGCAAAGCTCAAGACGTAGCAAGAAGGATTTCTGGCGCCGTTGTCAGGGAGGTCTTCGCTCAAGTCAAGACATACCAAGTACCCATCAAAAACTCATCTCCCTCGCATTTACATTATTTGCTATTTGCCTCTCGTTTTCCTCTCCCCCACTTCACGCTTACCATTTTATTTTCCCTCTCTTTCCCAATCTATCTCTCTCTCTTTTTCGCTTGCCGTTGTTTCTGTTTGCTTGTGTGTTGGATTACTTGTTGCCATGGCGCAAGATAATACCAAATTGTGTGATTTCTCCAATACCAATAATAATGATTTCCTTAGTACTCCGATTGCTCCTCTTAATGATGTTGAGTCTTGTGAAATGAATACTGCTTTGCTGAATCTTGTTATGAAAGATCGATTCGCCGGCCTTCCTAGTGAAGATGCCGCTACTCATCTAAACAACTTTGCTGATTTTTGTGATATGCAAAATAAGAAAGATACGGATAATGATATTGTTAAATTGAAGTTATTTCCGTTTTCACTTAGAGGTCGTGCTAAAGTTTGGTTTTCGTCTTTGCCTAAAAATGGTATTGATTCTTGGAACAAGTGCAAAGATGCTTTTATCTCTAAGTATTTTCCTCCCGTTAAGATTATCACTCTTAGGAACGATATTATGTATTTTAAACAACTTGATCATGAGCATGTTGCCCAATCTTGGGAACGAATGAAATTAATGATACGCAATTGCCCTACTCATGGTTTGCATTTATGGATGATCATACAAAATTTTTATGCCGGTTTGAACTTTGCTTTTAGAAATCTTTTAGATTCGGCTGCGGGAGGCACGTTTATGGAAATCACGTTAGGAGATGCTACAAAACTTCTTGATAATATTATGGCTAATTATTCTCAATGGCACACCAAAAGATCTTCTAGTAAATAAGTGCATGCTATAGAAGAAATCAATGTTTTGAGTGGAAAGATGGATGAACTTATGAAGATGTTTGCTACTAAAAATACTCCTCTTGATCCCAATGATATGCCTTTGTCTACTTTGATTGAGAATAATAATGAATCTATGGATGTGAATTTTGTTGGTAGGAATAGTTTCGGTAACAATGCTTATAGAGGAAACTTTAATTCTAGACCGTTCCCTAGTAATTCCTCTAATAATTATGGAAATTCCTACAACAATTCTTATGGTAATTTTAATAAGAAGCCCTCTGATTATGAGAATAGTGTGAAAGAATTTATGATTTCTCAAAAGAATTTTAATGCTTTGCTTGAAGAAGAATTGCTCAAAGTTGATGATTTGGCTAGGAACGTTGATAGACTTTCGCTTGATGTTGATTCTCTTAAACTTAGATCTTCTCCTCCTAAGCATGATATCAATGAGTCTCTCAAATCAATGAGAATTTCCATTGATGAGTGCAAGCAAAGAGCCGCTAGATTGCGTGCTAAGAAAGATTGCTTTATAAAGGCGTGTTCTTCTAGTTTCAATGAAAATAATGATGAAGATCTTAAAGTTATTTATGTGTCTCCTATTAGATCTTTGTTTTGCAATATGAATCTTGATAATAATGGGACTGGAGATGAGTCAACTTTAGTTAGAAGGCGTCCCAAGAATTCGGAGTTTTTAGATCTTGATGCTAAATTTGGTAAAAGTGGGATTGGAGAGGTCATGACTTTAAATAGCATTGAACCCACTATCTCGGATTTCAAGGAATTTGATTATGATAATTGTTCTTTAGAAGGTTGTATTTCCTTGTGGCAATCCATTGTTAATTCTCCTCATGCTTATACTCAAAATAAAGCTTTTACCAAACATATCATTGATGCCTTGATGCAATCTTATGATGAAAAACTTAATTTGGAAGTTTCTATACCTAGAAAACTTAATGATGAGTGGGAACCTACTATAAAGATTAGAATTAAAGATCATGAGTGTTATGCTTTGTGTGATTTGGGTGCTAGTGTTTCCACAATTCCGAAAACTTTATGTGATATTCTAGGTTTCCATGATCTTGATGATTGCTCTTTAAATTTGCACCTTGCGGATTCCACCATTGAAAAGCCAATGGGAAGGATCAATGATGTTCTCATTGTTGCAAATATAAATTTGGTGCCCGTAGATTTTATCGTTCTCGATATAGATTGCAATCTTTCTTGCCCTATTATTCTTGGTAGACCTTTCCTTAGAACGATTGGCGCGATTATTGGTATGAAGGAAGGGATATTAGATTCCAATTTCCATTAAGGAAAGGCATGGAGCACTTTCAAAGAATGAAAGTCAAATTACCTTATGAATCTATCATGCGAGCTACTTATGAATTGAGTGCCAAAGATGGCACTACTTAGATCTATCTTCGCTTTTTATGCCTAGCTAGGGGCGTTAAACAATAGCACTAGTTGGGAGGCAACCCAATTTTATTTGTGTTTTTTGTTTTTGTTTCTGTTTAGTAATAAACTTTGCATCTACCTTCTGTTTAGATGTGTTTTTATCTTTTAATTAGTGTTTGTGCCAAGTAGAACCTATAGGATAACCTATGATGATAGTTGATTTGATTCTGCTGAAAAACAGAAACTTTGCGCGCACGAAATTAGTTTTGTTAAATCGTAGAAACGTGCTTTTGCTTTGATTCTTTTTGCTTCTGATCAATAGACAAATTTTCAGGACTTACTATTTTGATAGGACTTTTAGAGTTCCAGAAGTGTGCGTTAGTTACAGATTGCTACAGCCTGTTCTGTTTTTGACAGATTCTGCCTTTCGTGTGTTGTTTGCTTATTTTGATGCATCTATGGCTAGTAAAATAGTTTATAAACCATAGAGAAGTTGGAATACAGTAGCTTTAACACCAAAATAAATAAAGAATTAGTTCATTGCAGTACCTTATGTGGTGGTTTTGTTTTCTTTCACTAACGGAGCTTATAAGATTTCATGTTGAGTTTTGTGTTGTGAAGTTTTCAAGTTTTGGGTAAAGCTTTGATGGACTATGGAATAAGGAGTGGCAAAATCCTAAGCGTGGGGATGCTCCAGGAAGGCATCCCCTCTTTCGTCTTTGTTCATTGGTAACTTTACTTGGAGCTATATTTTTATTCGCCACCTGATATGTGTTTTGCTTGGAGCATCGTCTATTATATTAGTCTTTGCCTTTTAGTTTACCACAATCATCCTTGCTGTACACACCTTTTGGGAGAATCCCACTTGATTAGAATTATCTTTTGAGCTTGATAGTTTTTGCTCTAGTGCTTCACTTATATCTTTTAGAGCACGGCAGTGGCTTAATTCTGAAGAAATTGCTAGTCTCTCATGCTTCACTTATATTATTTTGTGAGTCTTTTAGAACAGCATGGTATTTGCTATGGTTATAAAATTGGTCCTAGAATGGTAGGCATCCAAGTTGGGTATAATAAAAACTATCATAGGAAGTGAATTGGATGCTATGATCAATTTGATGCTTGATAATTGTTTTGAGATATAGAGGTAGCAATGTTAGAGTCATGCTAGTGGGTAATTATGAAATTGAGAAATACTTGTGTTGAAGTTGGCAAGTCCCGTACATGCACGTATGGTAAAAGTTGTGTGACAAATTTGTTGCATGAGGTGCTCTTTTAATTGCCTTCCTTATGAGTGGAGGTCGGGATCGCGCGATGGTTAACTCCTACCAACCCTTCCCCTAGGAGCATGCGTAGTAGTACTTTGCTTTGAGGGCAAGTAGACTTTTGCAATAAGTATATGAGTTCTTTATGACTAATGTGAGTCCATGGATATACGCACACTCATCCTTCCACTTTGCTAGCCTCTATTATATCGCGCAACTTTCGCCGGTATCATGCACCCATTATTTACCTTCCTCAAAACAGCCACCATACCTACCTATTATGGCATTTCCATAGCCATTCGAGATACATTGCCATGCAACTTTCCACCGTTCCGTTTATTATGACACACTTCATCATTGTCATATTGCTCTTTGCATGATCATGTAGTTGACATCGTATTTGTGGCAAGGCCACCTTCATAATTTTCATACATATCGCTCTTGATTCATTGCATATCCCGGTACACCGCCGGAGGCCTTCATATAGAGTCATATCTTTTTCTAGCTTTGAGTTGTAATTCTTGAGTTGTAAATCAATGAAAGTGTGATGATCTTCATTATTAGAGCATTGCCTCAGTGAGAAAAGGATGATGAAGACTATGATTCCCCCACAAGTCGGGATGAGACTTCGGACTTTAAAAAGAAAAAAAAAGAAAGGACAAAAAAGAAAGGCCAAAGAAAAAAAAAGAAAAAAAGAAGAAAGAAAAAAAAAGAGAAAAAGAAAAAAATAATAAAATGAGAGAAAAAGAGAGAAGGGACAATGCTACTATCTCTTTTTCCACACTTGTGCTTCAAAGTAGCACCATGATCTTCATGATAGAGAGTCTCCTATGTTGTCACTTTCATATACTAAGTGGGAATTTTTCATTACAGAACTTGGCTTGTATATTCCAATGATGGGCTTCCTCAAAATGCCCTAGGTCTTCGTGAGCAAGCAAGTTGGATGCACACCCACTTAGTTTATTTTGTTGAGCTTTCATATATTTATAGCTCTAGTGCATCCGTTGCATGGCAATCCCTACTCACTCACATTGATATCTATTGATGGGCATCTCCATAGCCCGTTGATACGCCTAGTTGATGTGAGACTATCTTCTCCCCTTTTTGTCCTCACAACCACCACCGTATACCACCATAGTGCTATGTCCATGGCTTGCGCTCATGTATTGCGTAAGAGTTGAAAAAGCTTAAGCGCGTTAAAAAGTATGAACCAATTGCTTGGTTGAAACTGGGGTTGTGCATGATGGGAGTATTTTGTGTAATGAAAATGAAGCATGGCCTAACTATATGATTTTGTAGGGATAAGCTTTCTTTAGCTATGCTATTTTGATAGGACATGATTATTTGTTAGTATGCTTCGAAGCATTATTATTTTTATGTTTTATAAGCTTTTATCTTGAATCATTTGGATCTGAACATTCATGCCACAATAAAGAAAATTACATTGAGAATTATGCAAGGTAGCATTCCTATCAGCGTTCTGGGAACGGGGGTCCCCAGACTTGCCTGCCTGCGGCCTGCGGCGTGGCTCAAAGGGGGCCCAACGCGGCCCATCTTCGTCAACACAAGCTCAAGACCCTCGCGAGGGGCCAAGCCTCGTGGGGCGGACGACAAGGAGCTTCCTCAGGCACGGCCTCATCAGGCTGGCTCACTAGGAGGCGGAGAGTTCAAGGCAGGGTACCTCGCGAGGTGCCCATGACGCAAGCCGTGACGACCAAGGGCGCCAGTCGGGCGCCAGCCCGCACAGTGTCCTTCTTTCCTCTTTGGTGCAAAGGGAGCAAGCGCAGGCGAGAGTATCAAGCAAAGGCATCCATTTCGGTGCAACAAGACCAAGACCAGCCCAACGGCAGGGAGGAAGTCATTGTGGAGCCCAAGCAGGCGTCACCACCAGAGCCTTTGACAGGCGAGGACCAACTTTAGTCAGGATAAGTGTACCTGCTGTTCCCCTTCAAAATGGCCAATTGTTGGCGCCCTTCCCGCTCAATATTTGGGAAGAGGCCCAGAGCCTTTGCCTATAAATAGGACTAGCCACTCCCGGGGTAGAGGCAGCTTGATCTAGTATCTGGCATACATCTAGAATAGAGAGAGAGAGAGAGCGACTGAACTCCTCCTAGCAGTTCATCGCACCTGCCAAGAACAGACCCTCGCGACGCTGTTCTTCCTTGTATTGTTCATCATCCTCCCAAGAGGCAATCCACCACACCACACACTGGAGTAGGGTATTACACCACAATGGTGGCCTGAACCAGTATAAACCCTGTGTCTCTTGTGTTGTTTCTTTCGTAGTTTAGATCCTAGCGATTCGGCTAGGAGCGGGTAGGTAGAGGGCGAGATCTCCGCACGCACCCCAGTGTTCGAACCTCAAGGGTCTACCGGAACCCGAAATCCGACATTTGGCGCGCCAGGTAGGGATGCGCCGGAATTCGCCTTCCGTCGTCCTGTTCTTCTCCGACCATCGCATCCATGTCTGACGCACGTCGGGCTCGCGCCGAGCGCCGAGCCACCCTCACTTCCCGCGTCACCCAGACGGCTCCCGTCGGCAGGCGCCCTCGTCGTTCCCCGTCACCTGCCGTCAACGCCGCCATCGGCCCGGCGGGGAACGAGCAGCAAGCATCGTCCCAGCATCCATCCGTGAGGCGAGACGGCCGCACTGCTCCGCCCTCACTCACCCCTGCTGGTTCTTCGTCCCGCGCGCCCCGCGCGGCCATCGAGGCTCGAGCTGCGCTCATCGCGGCAAATGAGCTCCTGCGCTACCGCCCAATTGACAACGTCTACGAAGAGTGGCTCGATCGAGTCGCCGAGCTCGTCCGCGCCGCTGGGGGCTCCCCCACGCCGTCCTTCTCGCTGCACCGCGCCCCGCCCTGTGCGGGCAATGAAGCTCCTGGGGCGCCTCAACCGCCTCCCCCTCAAGAAGGCGCCCTGGCCCCAAGGCGCGCGGCCCCTGGCGGAACCCGCTCCGTCAGGCGCCAGCGCGGCAAGAGCAGAGCTGCCAAGAAGTCCCTCTCCCTCGAGAAGCTGCCCGAGCGCTCCCTGCTCCAGCACGTCAAGACCCCGCGCTGCTCCCAGCTGCAGCGCATGGGGACCCGCAGGACCAAGCTCTTCGTCGCCCAAGGCCTCCCGTGGCCACAGCGGGCTGCCGCGCCTTCACCACCGAGCTGCGCAGCGTCGCGTGGCCCGGCAAGTTCAAGCCAGACCTGCCTCCTCGCTACGACGACACGGCTGACCCTGCAGAGTTCCTCCAGCTCTACAAGCTGGGCATCGAGGCTGTCAACGAAGACAAGAAGGTTATGGCGAACTGGTTTCCCATGGCGCTCAAGGATGGGGCCCGCACCTGGCTCCTGAATCTGGCTCCAGGCACGATCTCCTCCTGGGACGAGATGCGCACCCGCTTCATCGCCAACTTCCAGGGTACTCGCGACCGGCCACCCGCCGTGAGCGACATGCGCCGTATCAAGCAGCAACCAGGGGAAACCCTGCAGAAGTACATACAGCGCTTCAACAACGCGCGCCTCAAGATCCCCAAGGTGACGGAGGAGGCCATCATCTCAGCCTTCTCCGACGGTGTGCGCGACGTCAAGATGAAGGAGGAGCTGGCAATGCATGAAGACCTGTGCACCTCCTTGGAGCTGTTCAACTTGGCGACCAAGTGCGCCAGGGCTGAGGAAGGGCGCCTTTCCCTCCTCGAGCTGCCTGCCGCAGACCCAGAAGAGAAGAAGCCCAAGGCCAAGGACGTGAAACACAAGGGGGCTGCCGTGCTCGCGGCAGAGCCAGACACGAAGCGGGGCAGAGATCAGCCCGAATCCTCCAAGGACAGTCGGTACTGCGTGTACCATGACCTCCACACCCACAACACCAATGAATGCCAAGAGCTCCAGGCCGTGCGTGAAGGAAGGGTCGGCCGATGTCCCGACCGCAGCGACCGGGGCTACGAGCGAGGAGGAAGGAACGCAGGACGCTGGGAAGACCGTGGCCCACGCCAAGGGTGGCGCGACCAAACTCGCGAGGATCGCTGGCAGGACCCGCCTCGCGAGGGAGGCTGGAGGGATCAGCCTCGCGAGGATCACCCGCAAGGGAACGCAGGCCTCCCTCCGCTGCCGCCGCAGCCAAGGAGAAATGAGGACCGCCATCAGGACGAGGGGGCTGGGGGCTTCCAGGAACCACGTGCGATCGCCAGCATCCTGGGCGGAGCTCAAGCCCCAGCCTCTCAGCACATCTTCAAGTAGTTCGCCCGCGAAGTGAATGCAGTCCTCCCCAAGCTTGAGGCCACGCGCCCTCTCAGGTGGTCGGCATGCGCCATCACGTTCAGCTCAGCGGATCAGCTCAAGTGCGCGGCCACAGCCAAAGTCCTCCCGATGCTTTGTTCCCCAATCATCAGCAACGTGCTAGTCACTAGGACCCTCATTGATGGCGGGGCAGGGCTCAACGTCCTGTCCGTGGAAACGTTCAACAATCTCCAAGTACCCTATAATCAGCTTCAGCCAACCAAGCCTTTCTCCGGAGTCACCGACGGCTCCACGGTCCCGATTGGGCAGGTCCGCCTCCCTGTCACCTTCGGGGCACGCGACAACTACCGCACCGAGCTCATCGACTTCAACGTCGCCCACATTCGCCTGCCGTACAACACCATCCTCGGGTACCCAGCGCTGGCCAAGTTCATGGTCGTAACCCACCATGGCTACAACGTCCTCAAGATGCCAGGAAGTGCCGGAGTCATCACGGTGCCCTGCGAAGAGAGAGACGCAGTGTGCTCCCTGGAGCGAGCCTTTCAGGCTGCATAACTGGAAGACCCGGATCGTGGAAGCACGAGGCTTCCCGAGGCTGCCCCCAAGAAGAAGAACACATCGTCCGGCCCGGACCCTCAGGAGGCAGGCCCCTCAGGCCCCGCGCCTGCTCAGGGGGAACCTCCTTCCATCGCATAAGGAAGCGCGCCCGGCACCCTCCTCAGGTAGGGCTCGGGGGCTCTCCCCTGGAGGGCCACCGACCTCGCCAAGGTCATGAGGGAGGCGCTTGGGCACCACGTGGAGGCGTGTTTCGAAGCATGTTTCCCTCAAGAAGGAGCAAGGCAAGGAGGGCCAAACCCTCAGGAGCTACAGGAGTCAAGAGTCATGAGAGGCAGCCGCCGCTTACCCGCTGTGGCCCCCCATCCAGGCGAGGATGGTGGGCTGCGCGTCTGCATCGACATACCAGGGCTCAACCGAGCCGCGTCTCAGGAGCGCCTCTGGCCCTCGCAAGTGGGACGCTGCGAGGGTCCGCCCCGCAGCTATGTTCGCTTGCCTTATGGCTTGCCAAACACGGCTGCTGCGTACCAGCGCCTCATGAGGGCCATCCTGGAGGCTCAAGAGGCCAGGCGTTCCGCAGCCCTGGTGGAGATGGAGATGGTCCGCGAGGAGCCACCAGCGCCTCCGGAGCCTCCCGAGGCCCCTGGGCCTGGGGGCTCGTGAGGATCGGCTCCCGCAGCCCACCGAGTCTGCTACACCAACACCCCTTCGTCCCCAACATCATCAAGTGACATCTTTCAAGTTTCATTCCAGCTGGGAGCGCCCTCAGGGCCGCATTATTCCCAGGCCGCGTGGGTCCGTCCCTGCGGCGTGTATCCCTTTTATTTCATGTTCTCAGCTTACTTTATTGGGGGCGCCCCTCGGGCTGCATCATCCCCAAGTCGCTCGGGTCAGACCCAGCGGCATGTACCCCTCTTGCATTTATCTTAGGGCCATGCTTTTGACCCATCGTGCTTGTTATTTGGTGCCTGTCCGTGGCACCTCTTCTTCCTGGATGTCGGAAGCTTGCACGTTAAAGGGGGGGGGGAACCTAAGCATCCTGACTCAGGGCTCCTACCGGCTCTCCAGCCCTCACCCTCTGGTCTTGTCCATGGCAACACGACCTGGCATACCAGCGACGGCTGAGACCAGCTCGAGGGCCGGGACCCGAGGACATAGAGTTTCAACATCTAACCAAGCTTGCACGTTAAAGGGGGGGTACCTGAGCATCATGACTCAGGGCTCCTGCCGGCTCTCCAGCCCTC
>NC_041381.1:92977941-93018581 GCF_002162155.2 Triticum dicoccoides
TCTAACCCAGCTTGCGCGTTAAAGGGGGGGGGTACCTGAGCATCGCGACTCAGGGCTCCTACCGGCTCTCCAGCCCTCACCCTCTGGTCTTGTCCATGGCATCACGACCTGGCATACCAGCGACGGCTGAGACCAGCTCGAGGGCCGGGACCCGAGGACGTAGAGCACCGGCATCTAGCCAAATTTGTAGGAACACACCCCAAGATAAGGCCAGGAGCCAGGCGCAACCCGCCTTGAGGTAGGGCCCCGTGAGTCCCGCGCTGGCTCACAGGTGCCCAGATACACCTCGTCAAGCCCTACCGTGCCAGCCACGTGTCAGGGCGGGGCTGTACACGCCCCGGGGGCTCCTCCCGGAGGGGAGCCCCCTCCCACACACCAGTGGAAGCACCATGCCCCGCGCTGGCTGACGACACTGCCGAGGAGCGGCTATGCCCGTACACATACGGAAGCGCTATGCTCTGCGTTGGTGATAAACAACTGAGGGTGGCCCCCGGGCCGCATCAACCTTAGGGAGCCCAGAGCTCAGTGTCTAGCCTCATCGCAATGCCTCCCCTCGGGAGTGCCGCGCGAGGGGGCTGGGCACGGGGGTTGCGCCCGGGTCATGCCCAGACGCACGCCACCCAGCCAGGCCCCCCCGGGCCTGGTTCGTCGCACGTCCCTCCCCGAGCGGAGCCGAGGTACGAAGGCCGTTTGAGCGTCAAGGGGGACTCCTGAGCATCGCGACTCAGGAGCCTAACTGGTCACGTAGCCCCTCACTCCTTAGTTCCGAAAGGCTAACGGCGGTTGAGGTATGCGAGGGGCCGGGCTCTGCAGACATAGAATGGTAGATTCACCCGCATCTCACCTCCCTAAGGAGTCACCCCCACATCTCACCTCCCTACTTGCTGTTCAAGCGCCAAGGGGGACTCCTGAGCATCGCGACTCAGGAGCCTAACTTGTCACGTAGCCCCTCACCCCTAGGTCCCGTCCTGGTTTCCGGTCGGGGCTAACGGCGGCTGAGGTATGCGCGGGGCCGGGCTCTGCCGGCGTAGAACATAAGCAAGTAGGAAGGAATAGCGCAAATTTCAGGGAATTCAAAAGCAAATATTATAGTCCATACTGTTATCACAGCACCAAATGCAAGTTTTTAACGCCTCCCCGAGGCATGGTACATGTGCAGGAATTAAAAGTAGGGCAGGAGCCACGACGGAGTCACTTGCCGGCGGTGGAGCTGCGCGGAGCGGGTTCGCCTTGTGGAGCTACAGGGCAGGCAGCGCTCCGCTTCGGCTTGGTGCTGAAGGCCCGGAACTTCCCCAGCAGAGCCTCCGCACGACCCTTCACGGCCTCAGTAGTGGCAGCGGCAAGCTCGCCGCTCGCTAGCTCCAGCAGGCTGTCGATGTCGACGTTGGGGTCGCGAAGATAGATGTGGGTGAAGACCCACGTCAGTGCTGCAGAAGACAAGACGCGTGCCTCGGCCTCAGCCGTAGGGCCAAGGCCAAGGGTGACATCTTCAAGAGCACGAACCAAGAAGGGAAGCAGCTTGGCGGGGCCATCCTCCTCGCCGGCCAGCGGGCTCTCCAGGCCGCTCTCGTAAAGCGTCTTCAATGAAGTGCGAGCCTTCTCCTCCATCTCCGCAAAGGCCACGCGATCCTTGGCAAGAACCCGCGCCTTGCCATCCAGCTCAACCTTCCTCGCCTCCAGCTCTTTCTCCAGCGCACCTAGGCGGTCACGGTGCTTCTTGAGCTTGGCGTCCTGGTCCTTGACGGCCGCCTCGCGGTCCTTCATGCCTTCCTCCTGCTCTTGGGGAAGGCGGGTCTCCTCGGCGATCTGGTCCTGCAGGCCCTTCAGCTCACTCTCCAGCGCTTCGCAGCGACCTCAGACATTAGCCACCTCCCCCAAGGCGGCGTCGCGGTCAGCCTTCGCCCCAAGGACGGCCTGCTTCTCCTTGTCGCAAGCCGTCGAGGCCTAGACCAGCGCCGCCCGAATCGAAGCGTCGGAGCGAATCCAGCCGAAAGCTAGCTCCAAGCGCCCAGCCACTAGACGAGGGTCGGCGCGCAGAAGATCCTGCCGCAGACGGTCCAGTTCGGCAACAGCGTGATCCAGAATAGTAGTCGGGGAAGCAGCCGTCGGTGGAGTAGGAGGAGAAGACGGCAGCGTGATCACGGTATCCTAAGGTGGGGCCTGCTGCGCCACGACGGCTGTGGTGGCGGCATCAGGCAAGGGCACCTCGGGAGTCGCTTGGGCCATGGGGGCTGAGCTCGCCCCAGCCGGCTCAGCCAGGCCTCGCGAGGACGCCCGGGCAGGAGAGGCCCATGCGTCACGGTCACCTTCTTTCACGGGCAGAGGCGCTGCCACGGATGGAACCTCAGGAGCTCCCTTCGACTTCTTTGCCGCGGGCGCCAGCCTAGCCGGGAGATACGAATGTCAAGCCTCAGCAACAGAACAAGAAACAATGCAGGAATCAAGCACTTATAGGTCGTTGCTCGCGGGCTCGAGCAGCCTCCGGCAGTACTTGAAGCCCGAGAGCCGGCTGCAAGGATCAGCCTCATGGAGCTCGGGAGCAGGAGGTGCGCCTGCGGATCGCCTCAGGGCTGGGGCAGACCCGCGGGGGATCAGCCCGGTCCGGTCCTTCTTTGGGATCGGGGGAAGGCTCCCGCCGCCCTGCTCGTCATCATCCTCGTCGTCATCACTCAGAGAGAGGTGGAGAGCGCGGGACCTGCGCCGGAGGGGGGGCCTTGACTCTGCCTCGGAGTCAGCCCCCTTTTCCCGCTCCCCTTCTTCCTTCTCTTCACTGGAGTCGCCGGAGGACACGTCCACCGGGTCCTCAGGAGCCTCCGCGGGCACGGGCCCGTCCCCGTTGAAGACGGGCATGGACCCCACTACCTGCTCCCAGTCCTCGCGGAGGAACAGGGGTGTAGGAGCGCCCTCCAACCTCGCCACGTCACCCCCAACCAAAGACTGGAGAACCGCAACCAGATCCTCATCAGCCAAGACCGCGGGGCTCGGGTGGGGCCTCCACATCGGAAGTGAGTACTGACGAAGCGGAGCCAGCTGGTGCTCCAGGAATTCCCTCAGCAGCGATGCATCAGTCAGCTTCGCCACCGCCATGCTGGCCAACCTCAGATCCGCGTCCATCTTCTCCAACACCGGCTTCGCGCGGGGGTCCACAAGCTCCACTCGGGACCAGTCATCGGAGCTCACGGGGTGCCCCGTGGGCAAGATCAGTCGGGGGTGGATGCGCCCAGCATCTACCTAGACCCACTTGTTTCTGAAGCCCTCAATCCTTTTCCCGGGGTTCGAAATGGCGATGGAGCTGTCGTACGCGACGAAGCTCACACACGTAGAGACGGAACCACGAGAGGTCCGGAGGGAGAAGTAGTGGCGCAGCAAGGCCACTGAGGGCTTCACCCCAACATGAGCCTCGTAATAGTAGGTGAAGATTGCCAGAAGAAGGACAGAGTTGGGGTGGAGATGCAGAGCTTGAAGATTATAATGGCGGAGGACACAGAAGAAGAACTCAGAAAAGGGAGGCACCAGACCGGCGACAATGGCGCTCACAAAGAGCGGATAGAAGGTGCTCCCTTGGCCCTCAGGGAGGGCAGAGCCGGCCTTGAACACCTTCGCCCCGTCGATGCCCTGCGCCGCCGCCATCTGGCGCACCTGGGCAAGGCTCGCTTTCGACACGTTCGGCGAGTCCAAGGCGGACGAATACCAAGCTCCGGCCGGGGCCTGGCGAGGCGCCATGTCTGGCTAGGGCGCGCGGACGGAGTAGATCTGAAGATTTCGAAGGCAGGAAGGAGAGGCACAAGAAAGGGGATCTGAGCAGCAACTGGAGAAAGCAAAGGGGGCAAAGGACAGATGCCGCTCCTTTATCAACTCGCGTGGTTGCTGAGGCGCCCACGTCCAATCAACCGCCACGCGGCGCCCAAGGCCGCGGGCTATTAGGGCCCGCGACGCTCCGCACTTGCCCTTTCGCCTCTCTGCTCGGCCAAGTCCGGGCGCGCCTTGGGCCCGGGGGCTACTGTCGGCGTTCTGGGACGGGGGTCCCCAGACTTGCCTGCCTGCGGCCTGCGGCGTGGCTCAAAGGGGGCCCAGCACGGCCCATCTTCGTCAACACAAGCTCAAGACCCTCGCGAGGGGCCAAGCCTCGCGGGGCGGATGACAAGGAGCTTCCTCAGGCACGACCTCATCAGGCTGGCTCACGAGGAGGCGGAGAGTGCAAGGCGGGGTACCTCGCGAGGTGCCCATGACGCAAGCCGTGATGACCAAGGGCGCCAGTCGGGCGCCAGCCCGCGCAGTGTCCTCCTTTCCTCTTTGGTGCAAAGGGAGCAAGCGCAGGCGAGAGTATCAAGCAAAGGCATCCATTTCGGTGCAACAAGACCAAGACTAGCCCAACGGCAGGGAGGAAGTCATTGTGGAGCCCAAGCAGGCGTCACCACCAGAGCCTTTGACAGGCGAGGACCAACTTTAGTCAGGATAAGTGTACCCGCTGTTCCCCTTCAAAATGGCCAATTGTTGGTGCCCTTCCCGCTCAATATTTGGGAAGAGGCCCAGGGCCTTTGCCTATAAATAGGACTAGCCACCCCCGGGGTAGAGGCAGCTTGATCTAGTATCTGGCATACATCTAGAATAGAGAGAGAGAGAGAGAGAGAGAGAGAGACTGAACTCCTCCTATCAGTTCATCGCACCTGCCAAGAACAGACCCTTGCGAGGCTGTTCTTCATTGTATTGTTCATCATCCGCCCAAGAGGCAATCCACCACACCACACACTGGAGTAGGGTATTACACCACAATGGTGGCCTGAACCAGTATAAACCCTGTGTCTCTTGTGTTATTTCTTTCATAGTTTAGATCCTAGCGATTCGGCTAGGAGCAGGTAGGTAGAGGGCGAGATCTCCGCGCACACCCTAGTGTTCGAACCTCAAGGGTCTGCCGGAACCCGAAATCCGACAATTCCACATCAAAAATTCTGTTTTTATCATTTACCTACTCGAGGATGAGCAGGAATTAAGCTTGGGGGTGCTTGATACTTCTCCAACGTATCTATAATTTTTGATTGTTCCATGCTATTATATTACCCCTTTTGGATGTTTATGGGCTTTATTTACACATTTATATCATTTTTGGGACTAACCTACTAACCGGAGGCCCAGCTCGTATTGCTGTTTTTTGCCTATTTCAGTATTTCGAAGAAAAGCAATATCAAACGGAGTCGAAACGGAATGAAACCTTCGGGAGCATGATTTTTGGAACAAACATGATCCAAAGAACTTGGAGTAAGAGTCAAGAAGCAAACGAGGCGGCCAGGAGATAGGAGGGCGCGCCCCCTGTCTCCTGGGCCCCTCGAGCGGCCCCCGATGTATTTCTTCCTCCTATATATACCTACGTACCCCGAAAACATCCAGGGAGCCAATGAAAAACCATTTCCACTGCCGTAACCTTCTGTATCCGCGAGATACCATCTTGGAGCCTTCGCCGGCTCCATCGGAGGGGGAATCGATCACGGAGGGCTTCTACATCATCACCATAGCCCCTCCGATGAGTTGTGAGTAGTTTACCACAGACCTTCGGGTCCATAGTTATTAGCTAGATGGCTTCTTCTCTCTTTTTGGATCTCAATACAATGTTCTCCCCCTCTCTTGTGGAGATCTATTCAATGTAAACTCTTTTTGCAGTGTGTTTGTCGAGATCCGATGAATTGTGGGTTTATGATCAAGTTTATCTATGAGAAATATTTGAATCTCCTCTAAATTCTTTTATGTATGATTGAGTTATCTTTGCAAGTCTCTTCGAATTATCAGTTTGGTTTGGCCTACTAGATTGATCTTTCTTGCCATGGGAGAAGTGCTTAGCTTTGGGTTCAATCTTGCGGTGTCCTTACCCAGTGACAAAAAGGGTTGCAAGGCACGTATTGTATTGTTGCCATCGAGGATAAAAAGATGGGGTTTATATCATATTGCTTGAGTTTATCCCTCTACATCATGTCATCTTTCTTAATGTGTTACTCTGTTCTTATGAATTTAATACTCTAGATGCATGCTGGATAGCGGTCGATGTGTGGAGTAATAGTAGTAGATGCAGGCAGGAGTTGGTCTACTTGTCGCGGACGTGACGCCTATATACATGATCATGCCAAGATAATCTCATAATTATTCGCTTTTCTATCAATTGCTCGATAGTAATTTGTTCACTCATCGTAATACTTATGCTATCTTGAGAGAAGCCACCAGTGAAACCTATGGCCCCGGGTCTATCTTTTATCATATAAGCTTTAATATACTTTTATTTGCATCTTTACTTTTTGCATTTATATTATAAAATACCAAAAATATATCTTATCATACTATCTCTATCAGATCTCACTTTCACAAGCGGCCGTGAAGGGATTGACAACCCCTTTATTGCGTTGGTTGCGAGTTCTTTGTTTGTTTGTGTAGGTGCGTGGGACTTCTGAGGAGCCTCCTACTGGATTGATACCTTGGTTCTCAAAAACTGAGGGAAATACTTACGCTACTATTACTGCATCACCCTTTCCTCTTCAAGGAAAACCAATGCAATCTCAAGACGTAGCAGGTGTTTAAACAGGCCGGCAAGTTGAATGCCGAGAACAAGGAAAAGGGGCTGCATAGCGATGACAACGAGGAGCCCAGGCCGCCGAACACAGGAGGACAGAAGAAATTCCCTCCCCAGGTGAAAACAGTGAATATGATATATGCAACCCATATTCCCAAGAGGGAACGGAAGCGTGCACTAAGGGACGTCTATGCGATGGAGTCATTCGCCCCAAAGTTCAACCCATGGTCCTCTTGTCCGATCACTTTCGATCGCAGGGACCATCCTACCTGTATCCCTCATGGCGGTTCCACCGCATTGGTCCTGGACCCCATAATCGACGGATTCCATCTCACACGAGTCCTCATGGACAGTGGCAGCTGCCTGAACCTGCTCTATCAGGATATAGTGCGCAAAATGGGCATCGACCCCTCAAGGATCAAGCCCACAAAAACCACCTTCAAGGGTGTCATACCCGGTGTGGAGGCCTGTGGCTCAATCACACTGGAAGTGGTCTTCGGATCTCCGGACAATTTCCGAAACAAGGAGTTAATCTTCGACATCGTCCCCTTCCGCAATGGCTATCATGCACTGTTCGGACGAACCACATTTGCCAGATTCAATGCGGTACCGCATTATGCATACCTCAAGCTCAAAATGCCAGGACCTCGCGGGGTTATAACTGTTAATGGAAACACAGAGCGCTCGCTCCGTACGGAGTAGCACACTGCGGCCCTCGCGGCGGAAGTACAAAACAGCCTTGTTAGGCAAACAACCCATTCGGCGATAAAGAACCCGGACATTGTCAAGCTAGTCCGGAGTACCCCGCAATAGGATCATCCGGCACGTTCAGAGCTCGACTAGAAATTCGGCCTCCGTCCTAGTCCCAGACAAGCAGCAAAATTTGTACCGCGCATACATAATTACGCACTTAAAATACCATGGGCATAGGCGGAGGCACGACTATGACACGATCCACAATGCGGTACGACCGCCCCAGGACCCACGCATCTTTGCACCTTTTTTCTTTCAGGTCCCCATCTTCGGGAGGCTCCTCTGATAGACCGACTATCGGACACATAGCGGGACAAACACACCAAGAATACAAGAAGCTGGAGGGTCCAAGGGAATCCTCAGGTGGTCTCTAATAACAATCGTTATACCTGTTTTACATACCCGCATTCAGCTCGCTCCTAGTCAGGATGTGTCAAAACAGTCCTATTTTGCTTATCGCACTACTTGTATATGTACGCTTTGACGTATCATTTGAATAACAAGGGAAAATAGTGTACAGCGTTAGCTTACTATTACGTCTATGTACCCCTTTCCTTTACTGCTTATTTTTTATACCCGTGCATTTTGGCACGCCCAGTTTGCCAAGGGCTTCAGTGTACCCCACAACATGGCAAGAAAAGTCCGAACACTTTCGATAGTGCGGCACCCGAACTTATAGCATTATATGCATCAGCTCCGAATCATGTCTTGGGTCAATAGTTTGGTTTGCCCGGCTCCTATGTTTTGGTACCTTACATTTTGCTATATCGGCTAAGGTAGTGCAGGGAGAACTACTGCGATTGTGTCCCAGTTCTTCCGAATGAGCACCTCAGTAGAGAAAGCCGAAAAGTGACTTTCATGATAAGGCAAGAGCTGGTTGTTGTTCGAGAGGTCTCAAATCCTTAAAGATTTTTTCCGCTTTAGGCAAGGAATCGGCCTCGTCCAATTTAGGCGTGTATAGCTCCCCGAGTCCGGCCTTCCAGATACTAGGGGCTTCGCCAAAATTTAAAATTGTAGACTTCTATGGCCAAGTGAGAGCGATAAATCCGTATAGTCCGATTGCCTTGTTCGCGGCACTAAACACCTCCTTAAAAGGACCAAAGATTTGGATAAAGAGTATTTATATTTATCCTAAACACCCCAATACTAGTTACATGGGGGCAGAAGTCGACGACTGGCCAACTCTCAAAATTTTATAAACGGCCGCACAGAAGGTAATATTTTAAAATAAGCGCCATATAGCGCACATGAACTGGTTTTCATATTACAGGATGACATAAGTACATTCATTCAAATATTACATCCTTAGTACATTCATCCGCCACAAGGCGGGCACCCTTAATGACATTGTCATAGTACTGTTCGGGGTGGCGATGCTCCTTGCCCTTCGGTGGCCCCTCTGTCACCAGCTTCTCGGCGTCCATCTTCCCCCAGTGCACTTTCGCACGGGCCAAGGCCCTGCGTACACCCTCAATGGAGACGGGACGCTTAATGACTTCAAGCGCGGACAAGCATTTACCATCCGCTTGATAAGGCCGAAGTAGCTGCTGGGCAGGGGCTTGCCAGGCCACAACCGGACTATAAAGTCCTTCATGGACAGTTCGGCCGCCTTGTGAAGTTCGACCAGTTGCTTCAGCTGGTCGCTCAAGGGCATCGGATGTTCGGCCCCAATATACTGGGACCAAAACAGCTTATCCATCGAGCTCCCTTCCTTAGCCCGGTAGAACTCTGCGGCATCAGAGATGCTGTGCGGCAGATCTGCGAATGCTCCTGGAGAGCTCCGAATTTGGGTAAGTAAAAGGAAAGTCTCCTTCACATGCTTGGTTTGCATAATGAAAGCCTTACCCGCAGCTATCTTCTTGCGCGCCTCAATTTCCTGGAGGGCCTTCTGGGCTTCGACCTTGGCGTCTTGCACGCTCTAACGGGCCTTCGCAAGCTCCGACTCTTGCGTCTTGGAGTCATGCTCCAAGGACTCGAATTTTTTCATGAAATCCTGGAGCTCTTGCTGACCTCATCAACGCGAGCCTTTTGTTTTTCGCGCTCAGTGCGCTCCTTGGCCACTTTGTCTTTGGCCTCGGACAGCGCCTTCTTAAGGGCCGCCACTTCGGTCGTGACCCCTAGTAAATTCATCACGCTTCTATTAGAATTAACAATTTTTTTCTTTTATATAACATTTAGACAGGGTATCACTTACCTTTGTTCTCCTTGAGCTGCCTCTTCACGAGGCCGAGCCTTCTTCGGCCCGCCCCAGGTTCTGCCTCAGTCCGGAGACCTCCGCAGTGGCGGCGGCGGCAGCCAGCAGCGACGCCTGCTTATTCACATAGACATAATTTGATTAGACTCCTGGGAATAATATTTGATTCTCTGTTCGGACTTTCTTTCCAATCACCAAATAGAGCATCAGGGGCTACTGTCTATACGGTGATACTTTCTCATAATTTAAAATACCTACCTCAAAGCCTGTCAAGAGGCTGGCGCAGGCTTCGATCAATCCGCTTTTGGCGGACCATACCTTCGCAATCACCGTACTCATAAGAGTACGGTGTCCTTCATCAAGGGAAGCGCTCTGAAGCGCTTCCACCAAGTTATCCGATGCCTCTGGATGGACAGAGGTCATCGGCACAGGCGGCTCGGCCCCCTTGGCGAGGGGCTGCCTGCCTGAATCCGGAACCACTGGAGGTTCCAGTGCAGTATCCGGCTGGGGGCCAAGCTTACTGTGACCCCCCTCATCAGAATCCATGGGGATCTCCCCCCCCCATGAGCCCGGCATCGGGGGTTTCACCTTGAGGAGCCTCCAGAACTACCTCTCCCTGGCCCGGTATCCTCTGAGATAACACCTCGGTGTCATCCGCGGGCCGGGGAGTGGAGGCCGTCGGGAGCGAATAGCTGTTCATCTCCAACGAGCTCAAGGACCCATCCGAGGAGGATAAGTTGATGCGGGCTTTGTACGGACTGCACAAACATATCTTGACATGATAAGAAGCCATAAATCTAAAACATGCAAGAAGCATTATGATATCCGGATACTTACGACTTCGCCAGGGGCTTGGCTGTGGGTAGCCACTCCTCGTCGCTGTAGGCGGCTGTTGTGGAGTGGTCCGGATGGAGGGTCCTTCCCTTCTTGGACCCTTCGGCCTCCCCGGAAGGGGCGGCCTTCCTTTTCTTCTCCCCCTCGGTTTGGAGGAGATGGTTTTCCTCTTCCTCCTCCTCGTTGTTATTGGAGGAGTGCGCCTCGGTGTCTTCGGACGATGAGTCCGACACAACCTTGCGACGGAGACCTTTCCTAGTCCCCGTGGCCTTCTTCTTGGCCTTCTTCTCCGACACCTCATAGGGCACCAGAAACAGCATCTCCATCAGGAGAGCGGTTGCTGGATCTTCAGGCAACGGAGCTAGACAGTCAATCCGCTCTGCAGTCACCACATAGTCCTGTTAAATCAGTATGATGGCTTAGATTCCTCCCACGAACATACCAAGGAGAGGCACATCTTGTAAAATATAGAGAGCTTACCGGATTGGCGGGGCGCTTTGCGCTGAGTCCGCGGTCCTCGGAGGTGGGAGGAGGTACTTCGGTGGCCCTCAACAACACCTTCCTGACGTCTTTGTGCATCGTGTCGAAGAGTTCTCGTAGCGTATGGTGCTTGGCCGAATCGAACTCCCACAGGTTGAATGCCCGCCTTTGACACGGGAGGATCTGACGGAAGAGCATGACCTGGACCACATTGACAAGCTTGATCTTCTTGCTTATCATGTTTTTGACGCAGTTCTAGAGTCCGGTCAGCTCCGCGGGTGCACCCCAGGCTAAGCCCTTCTTCCAGGAGGTGAGTCGCATGGGGATGCCAGATCAGAATTTGGGGGCCGCCGCCCAGTTGGTGTTGTGCGGCTCGGTGATGTAGAACCACCCCGATTGCCACCCCTTCACGGTCTCCACATAGGAGCCTTCGAGCCAGGTGACGTGGGGCATTTTGCCCACCATGGCGCCTCCGCACTCCGCTTGTTGGCCGACCACTATCTTCGGCTTCGCGTTGAAGATTTTCAGCCACAGGCCGAAGTGGGGCTTGATGCGGAGGAAAGCCTCGCACACGACGATAAATGCCAAGATGTTGAGGATGAAATTATGGGCCAGATCATGAAAATCCAGCCCGTAATAAAACATGAGCCCGCGGACAAATGGGTGGAGATGGAATCCTAGTCCACGGACGAAGTGGACAAGGAACACAACCCTCTCGTGGGGTTCCGGAGTCGGAATGATCTGCCCTGCGTCCGGGAGCCAGTGTGTGATGTCTGCGGCCAAGTATCTGGCCTCCCGGAGCTTCGTAATGTCCTCCTGCGTGACGGAGGAGGCCATCCACTTGCCTCCCGCTCTGGACATGTTTGGAATGGATGTACAGAGAAGGTGAGAACTGGGGCGTTGGAGCTCGAGCGTGCGAGAATGAATGAGCGAAGGAAGAAGAAGGCGTGGGTGTGAGATTTCGGGTTCCAGCAGACCCTTGAGGTTCGAACACTGGGGTGCGTGCAAATATCTTTCCCCTACCAGCTCACGCATCGAAGTCCCGCAAGGATCTAAGCAAGAAAGATGAACACACAAGGGACGCGAGATTTATACTGGTTCCGGCCACCATTGTGGTGTAAAACCCTACTCCAGTGTGTGGTGTGGTGGATTGCCTCAGGGGCTGATGATGAACAATACAAAGGGAGAATAGCCTCGCGAGGGGCTGTTCTTGAGCTGGTGCGACGAACTGCTAGGGCAAGTTCAGTCGCTTCTCTCTCTATGGTCGATCTGTTCTCTCTATTCGATCCCCCCTACTCTGTGGTGGCTAGTCCTATTTATATAGGGAGGCCCTGGCCTCTTCCTAAATAATGAGCGGGAAGGGCGCCAACAATTGGCCATTTTGAAGGGGAACATCTAGTACACTTATCCTGACTAAAGTTGGTCTTCGGCTGCCAAAGGATCTGGCGATGACGCCGTCCTGGGCTCCACGATGACCTCCATCCGTCCGTTCTGCTGGTCTTGGTCTTGTTGCACCGAAGCGGTAACCTTTGCCTGATGCCTTGGCCTATGCTTGCCCCCTTTGCGCCGAAAGGGAAATAAGGACACTGTGCAGGCCGGCGCCTGCCTGGCCTCGATCGTTATGGCTTGCATCACGGGCTCCTCGGGAGGTACCCTGCCTTGATCTCTCTGCCTCCTCACGAGCCTGCCTGAGGAGGCTGCTCCTGAGGAAGCTTCCTGTCACCCGCCCCGCGAGGCTTGGCCCCTCGCGAGGATCTTGAGCTTGAGCTGATGAAGCTGGGCTGCGTTGGCCCCCCACTTGAGCCGCACCGCAGGCCGCAGGCAGACAAGTCTGGGGACCCCCGTTCCCAGAACGCCGACAGTAGCCCCTGGGCCCAAGGGGCGCTTTGACTTGGCTTAGCAGAGAAGCGAAGGGGCAAGTGCGAAGCGCCGCGGGCCCCAACAGCCTGTGGCCTCGGGCGCCGCATGGCGATTGATTGGACGTGGGCGTCTCCGCTTCCCCACAATGCCTCGGCAACCGCATGACTTGACAAGTCCCTGCATGCAAAACGGGTTATGATTACCTATGATTGTGGAGGCCGACGGTTGGCCTCCTCCGGCTATAAGTACGGAACGGCGCGAGCCCTTCCAGTTCATCCCTTCCTGCTACTCCTCTTCTTCTTCATCCCAGCTGCTCGCCATCCCCATGGCTTCGCCGAAGAGGTTCTCGGCCGCGGAGAAGGGAAAGGCTCGTCAGGAAGGGCCTGACTCCCCTCCGACCAAGCGCGGCCGGGGCCGCCCTCGCAAGCATCCTGCGTCCCTCGTGGTGGCTTCATGTGGTCGTGGAGGCAGCTCCCTGCGCGGCGATGAGCTCCCGGTCATCGATGGGAGGCACGCCGTGGCTGCGCGACCCCCCAGACCGCGCTTCCGCTCGGTGGAGGTGCTGCCGGAGTTCGTCGTGTGGTCGGCGGACCCGACCAGCTCCTGGCTCCAGCTTCCTCGCTTCTTTATAGGTGAACTTCCGGCTGGCGCTCCGGGCGGCCTCTGGCTTCAGGCGGACGGTTGCTGCAGCAGGGCCTCCTGGGCTTCGCTGGAGGTCTCCGCCGCTAGGAGTTTGGCCCTGACCCGTGGCTGGCAAACTTTTGCCCGTGCGCGTGGCCTGAGCCGGCGGTGCACCCTGCACCTCAAGTTCGACGGCGACGCCACCCTCTACGTGTGGGTGTTCGGGGAAGATGGTCGCCGCACTGGGTGCTGCCCCGAAGATGATGACCGCGGCCGGGTGCCTAGCCCCGGCGGTGGTCAGGACGAAGATGGCGGCAGGCGCGTGGGCAGCGGCGCTCGGGGCTCGCCAAGCTTCGACGACTCTCCTTCAGACAACAGCTCCTCCAGTGGGGGTCGCGACCAGCCCCCGCATCGTCACGCCCGCCTGGGAGAAGGTAGCGGGTCAGTTCGCCGTCGCGCCCCGGTGAAGCGAGAGGGGGGAATCTGACTGAGCTCCAGAGGCAGCACGAGCCCTCGCCGCGAGCTGGTGCCGAGCAAGTCATGCCTGTTTTGCTTTTCTTCCTTTCCTGCGCAAAAAGAGAAGGTAGTGTAGGGCCCCGCGGGGGCGTGTTGAACTGTTATCGTTAATCATCGTGTTGTTTCTGCTATTTCTATGCTACATTTTCGTGCCGTGTGCCCGTGTGCGGGAGTTACTTAACTCGGGGAGGCTTGTCGTGATCTCCGCCTCCCGAGGCCGAAGCCTCGCCGTGCGCTTCATGTCCTGCAACGATTAGTCGAGAGGGGTAGCTTTCGGTTTTGGTTGTGGGGGCGACCGACCCAGGTCCCGTGCTCGCGTCGCGATGCCCATGGGGAAGGACTGGGAGGGGTGCTCCCTCAACGGACTCGGATAGGAAAGCTCCAAACAACCGGGGCAGAAAACACTTGCGAGGGTGCCCGCGTACCTTCCTCACGAGACTTGCGCGAGGGAAAACCGAGGCAAGTGAGTGAAAAAGACAAAGGGTGTCACATCCCTAATTCTGGTCTGACCTATGCCAGCTTCCATGTGTGCATCATGTCTAAATTCAAATGAAATTCTAATTGAGGAATTTTCAAAGCCTCAGAAAACCCCTAAAAATAACCAACATTTAAATCTCATCAAATGAGTCCAAGAAAATGTTCCTGTTATTCTGTGAAAATATTGGCATGAGGTGAAATTCAAACCAATATTTTTGGAGTCACAGAAATAATTTATTTGGGCCTTTGATTTAAATCAATAATATATTTGGGTTGGAATTATTTCTTTTATATAAGAAATAATGTCCAAATAATCCTAAACTGATATGTTCCATGCTGGATATGTTCTAAACAGTGGGAATGTGCAGTTAGGTGATTTTTGAAAATACCTAAGTATTTTTAGAAAAGCCACAAAGTTGCAGAAAAAAATAGAAAACAGGAAACAAAAGAGAGAGAGAGACCTACCTGGCTTACCTGGCCGGCCGAGTAGGCAGCCCACCTGGCCGGCCCAGCCCAGCGCCGCTGCCAGTCATCTCCCACCTCTCGCCAGAAGGACGAGAGGCATTTGGCCGCCGTGCGCGCCCACGCGCCTCGGCCACCTCCTGCTTCCCGCCGCCTCCCTGACGTTGGTCTGGACGCCCTGGACGTCGACACGCAACCCCTCTAGCTCTCTCTCACTCTTCCTGTGCTCCTCCCCCTCCTCTGTTTCTCTCTTTCGTGAACGCCGAGCGGATCCCGTCGCCGCCTTTTGTCACCGCCGTGGCCACAGCCACTGCCTCGCCGCGTCGATGCGCTCAGAGGCTCCGCCTCGGCCTCCTCTTCCTCCTCACCGAGCCACGCCCTGCGGAAGCCCCCACAACGCCGCCATCGGCTCCGTCTTCGTACTCAGACTCCGGCGATCGCCGTCGCCACTCCGTCGTCTCTGGTGCCTCCCTGAGCTTGCCGAGGCCACCGCTGCACCCGCTGTGAGCTCCTGTGTCGTTTCCTCCTCTCCCCGGGCTCGTTTTCTTCCTCTAACACCGATGCCCATCGCGGCCGAGAGATTCCCGCCGCCGGCCATGGCGTAGCCGTGGCCACAGCCACTGCAGCTCATTCCCGAGCCCACCGTCGTGCTCAGCACGATCTCATGAGCCCGTAGACACCCATAGCACCTCCTCCCGTGCTTTGTAGCGCCAACCCGTGATTGCCCGAGCTACTGCCGCCGCCAAAGCTCGTCGCCGGAGCCATTCCGGCCACTCCCTGGTTGTTCCACCACCACGGTTGGATGCGGACGAGCATCCGCATCCCGTAGATGTGCTTCGCGCGCCAAACGGCACTCTGTAGGCAAATTCCGCAGCGCACCGCCGCGTCTGGACTCGCCGGCGGCTAAACGCCGGCGACCGCTGACCTGTCGACCGGCATGGGTTCACCCCACCGCCCGGTTTGACTTCCCCCTCTCTCTCACTAACTTGCGGGCCCCGCCCGAATAATTACTTTAGTTAGCACTAATTAACTAGTTAGGTTAGTTACTACAGTCACTGACTAGTGGGCCCTGCCCAGTTAGTTAGGGCTAACTAACTTAGTTAGTTGACTGGGTCACTGACCAGTGGGTCCCACTGGTCAGGTTTGACCTGGTCGACGCCTGTTGACCGCTGACATCACAGTGACGTAGTGTTGACGCAGTTAATTATTTTCTGGATTTATTCTTATTCTGGAAATTTCAGAAAATAATGCAAACTTCTAAAAATCATATAAAATCAACCGTAGGTCCAAATCAAATAAATTATATATGAAAAATGATCAGAAAAATCCAATCTATCCATCTGCACTGGTTTCATGCATGTTAGAACGCATTAACCTTGCTGTTTAGGTGAAACAAGTTAATGCACTATTATGACCTCTTAAAATGGGTTTGCATTTGAATCTTTGGTTCAAATGGACTCATCTCAATCTGTTCTAGCTTGCATTAGCCAAAACACATTCTTATTGTAATGTCATAGCATGCATCATATTGTGCATTGCATTGATCGTGTTTCTTCTCTGTTTGTCGGTGTTGTTCCCCCTCGATAGACATTGTACCGACGTTGTGATTGTTGACACTGATGAAGACTCAATGCTATCTTCAGAAGTGCCAGGCAAGCAAAACCCCCTTGTTCATTCCGATACAATACCACTCTCTCGCTCCTGCTCTCTTTTACTACATTAGGACAACAATGATTCATCTGTTACTTGCTGCGGTAGCTGAACCCCTTTATCCTCTGCATGACCTGTCATTGCCACAGTAAATAGATGAAACCCACTAGCATGAGTAGGAGTTGTTTGAGCCCTTTTGTGCCTACTCATTCATGCTTGTTTGTCATGCCTGCTACTGCTTAGAGTTGAGTCAGGTCTGATTCATCGGGGATGAATCAGAGGTGTGTTTGTCCTACTGTGTGTGAGCTAAGTGTGTGAACACGATTTGGTAAAGGTAGCTTTCGGTGTCAAAACCGGCGGATCTCGGGTAGGGGGTCCCGAACTATGCGTCTAGGCGGATGGTAACAGGAGACAAGGGACACGATGTTTTTACCCAGGTTTGGGCCCTCTCGGTGGAGGTAAAACCCTACTCCTGCTTGATTAATATTGATGATATGGGTAGTACAAGAGTAGATCTACCACGAGATCAAAGAGGCTAAACCCTAGAAGCTAGCCTATGGTATGATTGTTGTTCGTCCTACGGACTAAAACCCTCCGGTTTATATAGACACCGGAGAGGTCTAGGGTTACACAGAGTCGGTTACAATGGTAGGAGATCTACATATCCGTATTGCCAAGCTTGCCTTCCACGCCAAGGAAAGTCCCATCCGGACAGGGGACGAAGTCTTCAATCTTGTATCTTCATAGTCTAGGAGTCCGGCCAACGGTGATAGTCCGGCCATCCGGACACCCCCTAATCCAGGACTCCCTCAGTAGCCCCTGAACCAGGCTTCAATGACGACGAGTCCGGCGCGCATATTGTCTTCGGCATTCCAAGGCGGGTTCCTCCTCCGAATACTTCATAGAAGATTTTGAACACATGGATAGTGTCCGGCTCTGCAAAATAAGTTCGACATACCACCGTAGAGAGAATAATATTTACACAAGTTCAATCTGCTGACGTATTTCGTGGCGTGACATCACACCACGGCCAAGCCTTTATTTGAATCGTTTTTACTGTTCCATTTCAGCGCGTTTAGCGAAGCGGTTTCCTTGGCACGTCTTGTCAAAGCAGAGATCGTGTCCCCTTATTCTGGGATCCTCATCAATACGACCGTGGGTAACCCAACCGTGCCCGCTGGCATGCCCCCTCTATCGAAGGCAAGTCCCAAACGGCCACGGGGAGGGCGCTTGGTATTCAACCTCTTTATAACGAGACCAAGGCCTGCTCCTTTCTTTCAATCTCAATCGAGTCCGCCCTTAACCTCGAGTTCCAACACCCAAAGCTCTAGATTCAGGCGCTTCGGACCTTCGATAATGTCCGGCTCCGACCTGCAAGGCCGGTGGGTGCCTTCTTCCGTCACGGAAGAAGATGTGCTAAAGCTGAGAGACGCCAGGTATCTAACCTGTGAAATTTCGCATAGGCTGCCTGCCCAAGGGCAGGTTATTCCTACTCCCGAGCCTGGTGAGAGCGTGGTGTTTGTGTCTCACTTCCTTCGGGGTTTAGGCTTCCCGACGGACCCCTTCGTGAGGGGGCTCATGTTCTATTATGGGCTGGAATTCCACGACTTGGATCCGGAGTCCATCCTCCACATCTCATCGTTCATTGTCGTATGCGAAGCCTTCCTTCGCATTACCCCTCACTTCGGATTGTGGCTTAAGACCTTCAAAGTGGAGCCGAAGATGATCAAGGGGCAGCAGACAGAGTGCGGAGGGGCTATTATAAGCAAAAATGCTGACGCTCCATGGCCCGAGGGCTCTTTCCAAGAGGTGCTTGGTTTATGGCAACAGGAGTGGTTTTACATCACCGCTCCCAGGGGCACCAAATGGGTGGCGCCACCTGCCTTCCGCCCGGGTCCTCCACAGCGGCTGGCGTCATGGGTCAACAAAGGGCTCGACTGGGGGCCGTCCAAGGACGTTCCTCTGCTGCAGGGCCGTATTCGAGACCTTCAAGAGAGAGAGATCAATTTGGTCGTAGTGGCGCGGGTCATGCTGATTCGGCGCCTTCTGCCCTGCAAATGTCGCCCCCTCCGTCTGTGGGAATTTAATCCGGAGGGACCACGAGCTCTCCCACACTTCATGGGCGTGACACCCGCGGAGATATATGAACTGTTCTTCGGATCACAAGAGATTTGTCTGGACTTGACCGAGGACGCAGGTCTGAGCTGCAATCGCCCGGATACTCAAGTAAGTAGTCCTGTGCCCGGACATGCTATCCGTACATTTATCATAAACTTGCCCTTTAAAGAGTTGTCCCTTGAACAGGAGTGGATAGCGAAAGCAAAACTAATAAGGTGTCCGGCCCCCCTCCCTGAGACCATGCCAGATCCTGTGTTAACCAAGATGCTGGAGGCTGCGCCTTTGGAATAGGGAAAAGGGGGGAACAAGGAAACTACTGCCTCCACGAAGGAAGCTTTCAAAGAAGGGGGACCGAGAATCCCTCCCTCCAGGGGGAGAAGAGGACCGCTTCTGAAGATCCGGAGGCCAAGGCCTCAAAGCGGGGGAAGAAATCTTCACCAGAGGGTCTTGCACCAGGAGAAGCCCTGGCCGCACTATTTCCCTAAGGGAATCAGCTCTCCAGCGAGCCGTAAGTAGAAAGGGGAGTTTTGTAATAAGGGACATCCCTGTTTTTATTTCTGAAGATAACCGAAGTTTTACATTGTAGTTCGGAGCTCAGCCCTTCTCAGCAGAGCTCATCTTCGGGGGATCTTCGTCCAGAGATGATGGAGAGCGAAACGCCCCCATCTGCCGCACCGTCATGCGGGGCGGACGACCCTGAGGTGTCGTCGCGGAGGGTGTCCCCGGGTCCGGCGGGGCCGGAAGGTCCGGCACCAACTGGTGTACGGTCGGAGGAGCTGAAGGATCTGCTCGGGCGAGCGTCTATCTCAGAAGATCACCGTGCATTAATGGGTACGGTGCTTGAAAGGATTTCATCCGCTGAGAGCAGATTGCATGAAGCCGCCAGAAGTTTACTGACGGGGTTTGAGGTACCCGAAAATGATATACCTTCTGACAGTTTTGCATATAGAATGCGCCCTGTATAGATAGTAGCCCCTGAGACTCGGTACGTTGTCGAAAGTGACAGCATGCCGAGGATCATAATCTCAGTTTTAAGATGTCGCCTGTCCTTTATAGGTGGCGGAGCGTCCGGTGGCCAGCCATACTGATCAATTTGCCGAACTAAAGCGGCAACTTGATGTGGCGGATGCGGACATCGCGCTTGTCAATAAGCGGCTTGACGAGTCACAAGGTATGCAACTTCTCCGCGGACACCTGGTAAGGGAGCTTGACGCCCATGCCTTACAACATGTATGCTTTATGCAGATGGTGCCGCTGCTATGGAGAACCTTCGGGCGGAGCTAGCCCGAGTCAACGAGCAAGCCAGAAAAAGTGATGTGGCTGCCTTGAGGGCGGCCGAGGAGCTAAAAGCTGAACAGGCTGCTCACTGCCGAAGCAGGGAGGAAATGGCCGAGATGGCCGGGAAGTTGAAGAATGCTATCGACCGCTACGAGTTTCTTGAAAAAGAACGCCGAGCGGAGCAAGAGGACCTGAAGAAGGCCACCGCCGAAGCCAAGGATGCCCGCTCCGCGATGAGAGCTATAAAGGAGGAGCTACGTCAAGCCGGGGATATCGCGGCTGGAAAGCCCTTTCTTCTGCGAAGGAAGTTCACGGATCCGAAGTATGCTCAGTTGGGCCAGCTGTGGGGTGCGGAGGATGCTTATCTAGATTTGGCGGCGAGTGCCGCAGATGCGGTCGCACACTCTCGAGGCCAAAAGGATCATGGAATGGAAGAGCTTTTTTGGTCGCAGTTCCATAGTCCAGAGCGTCCACTTCCATTAACCGATCGGTTAGCCGAATGGGCTGAGCTGAATAGGTTGTCCGGACGTGCCATGAAGGATGTCATGACTCATTTGTGGCCGAAAAGGCCCGAGCCGAAGAGTTATTTTGGCTTGGTGCAGCAGTTCCTTCATGCGGTGCCGCATATCGATGCAATGAAGCGGTCGGCATGCATAGAGGGTGCGCGGATGGCTCTTGCCCGTGTCAAGACATGCTGGGCGGAGATGAAGGCCACCAACGTTGCATCCCAGGATTCGGACAGAAGCCGAGTACCTGCCGAGCACTATTTTGAGGAAGTCCTACAAGGCGCTCGTTTAATAGAGACGCAGTGCTCGAAGGATATTATGTTCAAATGACATGTATGATTTGTGAAACGATGTTTCAATATAATATAAGAGCTTTTTATACTTGTGCGGTCAAGTAGTAAAATACCTCCTGTGCGGCCGTTGATGTATATGTGTATATAACCTGAAAGATGACAGTCTTCGGCTTCAGCCCCCATGCACATAGTGCGGGGGTGTTTGCAAAAAGGCGCATTTTCACACTTAATCCAACGTCTTGGTCCTGTAAAGGAGGTGATAGCATAGCAAACTAGGCAACCGGACTATAATGCTTTATCACTTTCACTTAGCCATAGGAGTTCGATGGTGGGGCTACTATATAGCCCCTGGGGCACTGTGCTCTCCCGAACTCGGGGCGCGTATGTGCCTGACCGGGAAGCGGTCCTTCGTTAATGCGGAGGAATTCTAAACATTCCGGTGGTCCATCAGTTGGTTGACCAGTCTCTCGCTATATCATGACAGTTAGTTTTCGGCTTTCTCTACTGAGGTGCTCACCAGGCCGAACCGGGGCACAATCGCAGTAGTTCTCCTGGTGCCATGTTAGCCGATAGAGCGGAACGTAAGGCAACAAAACACAGGAGCCGGGCAAACCCAACATTTGACCAAAGACATGATTCGGAGCTGATGCATATAAGGCCTAACTCGAGACGCCGAACACTCCCTAAGGTATTCGGTCTTTATGAAAACGGGCAGAACAATGCCGTAAGCCCCTAATGTACAGGTACGCGCAAAAGTTTCTGACACGGCCGATGCCAAAACGCCAGCCTCCTCCTCGGTTATAGCAAGAAACCGGGGGATGTGTAACAACAAGAGACAGTAAAAAAGGTTTACATAGGGTCTTAATCTGAAAAGAATCCTTGCAACGGGTCCCTACTGCACGTCTGCGCCTGTGTCTCTGTTGTGCCGTATCCTGGACGGGTGTAGCATGGTGTTCATCTGTAAAAGAGAAGAACTTAGTTGGGAAAAAAAGGATCGTGCAAAAAATGTATTTTAAAATAAACAAAGTATGATTCAAAAAATGAATAAAATTGAGCTTTATTGTCTCTTGTTGTACATGCGTGGAGCCCCTTGTAAGGGGGTACGCGACTAGTAAGCCCCTTGTTTATTTATACCGGACTCGCCTAACCGTGTCCGGGGTCTGAATGACCTGTTTAGGTGCTTTGATCAGCAAAGCCGGATTAGAGTGTGGCTGTCAAGGCAATCTCACGTTCTTCCGTATTCGAGGAACACTCGAAGTTTCCCTTTAATGAGATGATGCCGCATGGACCGGGCATTTTAAGTGTAAGAGATGCGTAATGCGGTATTGCGTTAAAGCGGGCAAAAGCTTCACGTCCCGATAGTGCTTGATAGCTACTTTTAAATGGGGCGATGTGAAAGACTAACTTTTCGCGACGGAAGTTGTCGGACGAACCAAACACAACTTCTAGTAGTAGAGAGCCCGTACAATGGGCATATGGGCCTGGCATCACTCCTTTAAAGGAAGTGTTGTTATGGCGAAGTTTGGTTGGGTCTATCCCCATTCTGTGGATTGTGTCCTGATTTAGCAGGTTTAGATCACTGCTGCCGTCCATTAGGACTTGTGTAAATTGTAGTCCGTCGATTATAGATCTAATATCAAACAGACCATCCTGCGTTCTGGATACTTCCAGAGTAATCCTGATGGTCGAAGGTGATTGGTTTTGACATCCAGTGTCGGGACTCTGCTGGGGTGGACCGTGCGGCGCGTATTTCAATGGGCGCCGCTCTATTTTTCCCTGTTGTCACTTGAAGTGAGTTTACTGTTTTGACTTCTTGTGGGAAATTCTTTTGTTTTTCGGTGCTCTGCTTATGGGGTTCGTCATCGTCCTCACTTGGTGTGTCGAGCCCCTTGTGTTCGGCGTTAAGTCGGCCAGACTGTTTGAAGACCCAACAATCTCTGTGGGTATGGTTTGCAGGCTTCCCGGGGGTACTGTGGATTTGGCATATCTTGTCCAAGATTTTGTTTAGGTTGGATAGCTCATCGCTGTTGTCCTTAAGAGGCAGTTTTTTGTTGTGCTGCCGAGAGCTTTTGAATCCGGTGTTGACTATCGTGCTCTTTGGACTGTTTCCCTTGGTCCGACGCTGGTCCTTGCTGCGTCGTGGTTTCCCATTTCCATCCCTCACCTCGGATGTACTTGGGTCGCTGGTGCTGCATATTGCCAGCCATCTATTATCTCCCGCGCAAAAGCGGGTCATGAGGCTTGTTAGTGCGGCCATTGTTCTCGGCTTTTCTTGGCCAAGGTGTCTGGCGAGCCATTCGTCTCGGACGTTGTGTTTAAAAGCTGATAAGGCTTCGGCGTCCGGACAGTCGACTATTTGGTTCTTTTTGGTGTGGAACCTGTTCCAAAATTTGCGGGCTAACTCTCCGGGCTGTTGAGTTATGTGACTTAAATCATCTGCATCCGGACGGCGGACATAAGTCCCCTGAAAATTTGCCCGAAACGCATCCTCGAGCTCTTCCCAACTTCCAATGGTACTTTCTGGGAGGCTTTTTGTCACGCCCAATATGCGACCCTACCCAAAAGGAACTCGAAGGTCCCACTAAGGATAGACCCGCATATTGAAACGCTTTTGCAAGGTGGATATCATTACATCAACATTACATAATAGATGGGGATACATACATAAGGCATACAATGCCACACGAATATATCAATACATCATCCATAAGATCAACATCCGACTACGGATGAAACACAAACAGAAACTCAAATGACATCCACCCTGCTAGCCCAGGCTGCCAACCTGGAATCTATCCCCTAATCGAAGAAGAAGAAGAAGAAGAAGAACTCCAAAACAAGCAAACATCGCTCTCGCGTCATGATCATCGCGTAACCTGTACCTGCAACTGTTGTTGTAGTAATCTGTGAGCCACGAGGACTCAGCAATCCCATTACCATGGGTATCAAGACTAGCAAAGCTTAATGGGTAAGGAAGGGGTAAAGTGGTGAGGTTGCAGCAGCGACTAAGCATGATATGGTGGCTAACATACACAAATGAGAGCGAGAAGAGGAGCAAAGGAACGGTCGTCAACTAGTAATGATCAAGAAGTGATCCTGAGCTCCTACTTACGCCAATCATAACACAGAAACCGTGTTCACTTCTCGAACTCCGCTGAGAAGAGACCATCACGGCTACACACGCGGTTGATGCGTTTTAATTCGGATCTGGTGTCAAGTTATCTACAACCGGACATTAACAAATTCCCATCTGCCACATAACCGCGGGCACGGCTCTCAAAAGTTTATACCCTGCAGGGGTGTCCCAACTTAGCCCATGATAAGCTCTCGCGATCAACGAAGGATATTCCTTCTCCCAGGAAGACCCGATCAGTCTCGGAATCCCGGTTTACAAGACATTTCGACAATGGTAAAACAAGACCAGCAAAGCCGCCCGATGCACCGACAATCCCGATAGGAGCTGCACATATCTCATTCTCAGGGCAACACTGGCTAGGTCAGCCTACGAGTAAAACCAGACCTCGAGTTGCCCCGAGGTGGCCCCGCAGTCTGCCCGGTTCAGACCAGCACTTAGAGAAGCACTGGCCCGGGGGGGGCTAAAATAAAGATGACTCTCGGGTTGGCCGACCCAAGGGAAAGGTATAGGTGGTGGTGAGGCAAATGGTAAAACCAAGGTTGGGCCTTGCTGGAGGAGTTTTATTCAAAGCGAACTGTCAAGGGGGTCCCATAAATCACCCGACCGCCTAAGGAACGTAAAATCCGGGAACATAATACCGGTATGATGGAAACTAGGGCGGCAAGAGTGGAACAAAACATCAGGCATAAGGCCGAGCCTTCCACCCTTTACCAAGTATATAGATGCATTAATAATATAAGAGATATTGTGATATCCCAACATATTCCTGTCCACCATGGAGCAATCTTCAACTTCACCTGCAACTAGTAACGCTATAAGAGGGGCTGAGCAAAGCGGTTACATAGCCAAGCAACGGTTTGCTAGGAATGGTGTCAAAGGTTAGAGGTTCATGGCAATTTGGGAGGCTTGATGAGCAAAAGATAGGTTACGCAACATAGCGATAGAATGAAGCAACTAGCACAGCAATGATAGTAGTGAGATCTAGGGTAGCGGTCATCTTGCCTGAAATCCCGCTAGGAAGAAGAACGAGTCCATGAAGAAGACGAACGGGCGTAGTCGAACGAATCCTCACAATCACAACATTACCGGAACTAAGAAGCAACACTGGAAAGAAACAAACAACATGGTAAATACACAAGCATAACCATGTCATGATGCACAAACAAGTATGATGCATGTCCGGTTTAATGAGGCATGGCATGGCAAAGTGCAACACAATACTACAAGTTAAGTGGAGCTCAATATGCAACGAGTTGCATATTGACAAAACACCACATGCAATTATTTAGTTTGATCTCGTTATAAGCTACTCAACAATATTAAATGTTGTTAAACATGGCAAGAGGTGAAGCATAAGTAAAGTAACTATTTAGGCAAGTTTAAATGAGGCCGGAACAACAAACAACAATTCCGGAAAATCCCCATACGCACATATTTTGGATATGGTACTGTTCTACCCTAAAACATATTTTAATGATGTAAAACAGCAAAATGAAGTGCACCATGTTAAACTAGGCATTTTTCCACCCCATTTACATATAAAGTTTATTAAATTCGGAGCTACGGTTATTTAGTTATGAAATAAATCATTTTAACATGGCATTTAAGCAAATTAATGCAAACCGCAATTTAAACATTTTAAACATGGATGAAAATACCAGATTATGAAACTAGATGCAATTCTAATCATTTTACATATATGACATGTTTAATTTGGATGCATGGATAATTACTTATTAACACTTTAATATGATGGCATTTTTCTGTAATTATGCATGCACAGGTTATTTAGCAAAATCGTCCAGGAAAAAAACGTAGCCGGGCCAAATCTGGTCTACCGGGCTGCACAGGGCAGGGGCTTGGGGGTGGCCTCACCTAGTGGGATGAGGCCCAATCGGTGGAGGAGGAGGCTGGGCAGGCCGCGAAGGGGCGCGCTGGGTCTTGGCACGGAGGAGGCCGACCCGCGGTTGCAGCCCACGTGAGCAGCCGGATCGGTCAACAGGCGAAGGGGCGGGCGAGCTGCTGCTGCTCGTTTCTGAAGAACAGAGGCAGCAACAGCAGATAAAGCAGGGGAGCTGTAGTGCGATGTAGGGGCTGCGGCGAGGCGGCCTCAGCGGGGACCAGCCGGAACGGGACTGGGGCGACGGGTCCGACGGCGGGGCCGGATCTGGAGCGAACGGTAGTGGCTTGAGGCACCGGCGCAGGCAGAGCTCAGCAAGGCCATGGCGCGGGGTGCTCCTGTCGACAGAGAAAGAGAGAACAGAGAGAGGTGTGAGGCGATGGAAGAGAGGGGGGCTTCAACGAAGGGAACGGGGAAGGGAGTAGGGGCACTGCCTGGTGGACGACTCACCGACGGCGCCAAACGGCGATGGCGAAAAGGGGCTTCAGGAGGAGCTCCTCTCCCTGGGTCGATGAGGAGAGCGAGGAGGCTCAGGCGCAAGGCCCCCTAGAAAGCGTCTGCTTGGAGCTCCCGCGGCAAACGAGGCGGAGGGCGCCGGGAATGGAGCAGGTTTGGCGAGGGGAGGCGGAGTAGAGGCAAGCCGGCGGCGTCCGGATCCTCTTGGCAGCCTTGGCATTCGTCCATGGAGGACCCCTGTCCAAAGGAAACGAGCAGAGGGATGAGCAGAGGGAGAGGAAACCAGAGATGGAAAAGAAGGGGAAGGGGAACGGGGTAGCGGTCTTGTTCTTGTCGCCGGTGGTGTTCGCCGGCAGCAGGTCAAACTCCTGCTCGAGGAAGGAGGCGCGCGAGGGGCTGGGCTGCTTGGTTAGTCGGGGATGCAAAACGAGGAGGTGGTTGGTTCGGCCGGGTGGGGTGGATGGATTGGATCGGGGATCCCGAGGAAGGGGGAGACCAGGTGGAGCTAGTGGCGGCGCAAGGAGGGGAATGGATGGGACATGCCCCTAGGATCTAGGGTTAGGCGTTTATTTATACAGTAAGAGGATTAGGGTAGGGGTTAATCTGGTCCGTCCGGTCGAAATCGGCCGGCTGAGAGTAAATCGGTAGGGAGTCCAAAAACGAAAACGGAGATGTTTTATAGATGTTTGGGGATAATCCGGATCCATCGGTAACGACAGACCGGTTCGGGTTCGGGTAAGTTTCGGACAAGCACACGAGGGGTCTGAGAGAGGTCAACGAGGACAAGGGCCTGACAAAATGACAACGGAGGCAAAGAGAGAAAAGGGCAACTGCGAACGGCTACGAGTTTTATGAAAACATATGGATGCGATGCACATGATGTTATGAGATGAAATGCCCGACATGAACAAAATGCAAAACGAAAGACAAAAATCCAACCACGAACGAAATATCATATCGCATAGCCGGAAAAGCCAAGAGTTGGAGTTACGAATATGGAAAGTTGTATCCGGGGCGTTACAACACTCCACCACTACGAGAGGATCTCGTCCCGAGATCTAGGATGGCACCGGGGGAAAAGGAAGAGGAAGATAAGAGGTAAACTAAGTTGCTTGTTTGACGAACGAGTAAAACCACGAACCTTCAGAGGTTGAGCAATTTAAAAGAAATAGTACAACGGAGATGAACGAGATTGCAAACGATCCGTTAGAAAGAGGAACAAGGAGTATTACGAGAACTTGAAGGTTGAAAGACATGGAAATAAGAGCTTCACGAACGAAAAGAATATGACCACCTCGGTATAATGAGATAGCCAAGGAAGAAGAATGACAGAATTTGGACAGCACTCCAGTAGAAAAGAGAAGAAAACTTGATGAGATGAAAAGATATTGAAGAGATGATACAACACTCTGGTTAAATGGATAAGCAAGAAAAGAACACGATCCTCACAAAACGAGGTGATGGGTGAAGAGCACAACATCACAATGCCTCCATAACGAAAGAATATAAGTTAGACCGTTGGGATAAAGGGACGGAGAAGAAAATGACAACTTTTGCCACAAGTGAACTTGGAAAGCATCCTTGCAAAGAAGAATCGAACGGAGTTGTTGGAAAATCAACAACGAGAAGCGCAAGCTTGTTGTGGGCTTATGGAAAACATCTCGGGACTATGAGGTGACAACCGGCCACTAATGCAAACCATTGATTTGATTGCGAGCACCAAAGAGATGAAAAACTTCTTCATCGAGAAGATAGGAGAAAACTTGGATCATAGATAGCACCATAATTAGCAATATTCTTTAGGGAAGGCTTTAGGTGAAATCTTTACCAAGATAACTCCAATGGAGGGATTAATGAATTTAAAATACCTCATTCTTGACAATATATGAATCATGAAACATGCAGGAAATTATCAAGAGTGACATAACACCACCTCAAAAGATAAGGTAGCAAGAATTGCACTTTGGAATGCAAGATGAAGAATACTTGAACGCCTCAAAACAAAACATGTGTTGGGCACCCTGTTTATTTTAGAGTATAGCTTGGCGGGTCATAACTTCGAGAGAAATCTTGAAGAACAATTGAAGAATGAAAAGAATCCTTGATGAACCACCATGTAGAGTCTCCATGGAGAACTCCGGTAATAAAAGGATGATAAAAAGAAAGAGAAGTTGAAAACACAAGGTGAAGCCTTGCAATGATTTAGATGGAGCTTCACGACAATATAAAGCGGAAAACTTGGAACTCCGGAAAAGAAAAGATGAAACATCTCGAACCGAGAAATGTGACATGATGAACAACGATGGTAAGAAGAAACTAGATCACTTGGATGAAACAATAATAAGAATTACGTTATGCATATCCTTCACCAATTTAAATTGATGACAAGCAATGGATTTGGCATACTACTTATTCTTCTTGAGGGATTAAGGATAGAGATAGCGCAAACTTGAGAAGGTATTGATGGAACCACCGATGGGATTGAAAAGAACGAATGAATTAATATGATAATCAAAGAAAAAGAATCTTGAGCGAACCACCATAAGAATTGAAAATGAACGTAGCAAAGGCACAATTCACCGAGAAGAATTGGAAAACGAATGAAGATACTTGAGGGGATTTAGATACATGAGAACAAAGAGAACATGAACTGATTAGAGGATATTTGAACGATTCACCGGTAAGATTTAGAGAATGATAGCTACACGCTGAGAATGAAGAATTATGACATGATGACCTTTGGAGGAAAGAAATGGAAACAACTCATGAAATGCTCCGGATGGTAAGAAAAGAATTGTCACAATCAAAAACAATTATGAGGATGGCATGAAGCTAGAACCATGAATCGTTGGAAGAACTGGTAAGGATTTAAGAGGAACTCTTCTTCGGTCTTCAAATGTTGAGAATGATGATGGGAACCACCATGAATTGTTGAGATACTCCGGAAGAATGAAAAAGAGGAAGGGTTGAACCAAAGATGAAAAGAATTTGAAATTGATATTGGAGAAGGCATGTGACTGATGAAATCCATTCTTACGTCACACTTTGAAAAGAATTAGAGAATAGCTCCGGGAGAACTAGAAGAGTCAGGTAAGATCATGGGAAAAGACCTGTGGGTTAGGGCCCACTCGAAAGAAACATCGTTGAAGGATTGCTTGAAATAAAGATTGCACCGGTAGAATTAAATGACTTGAATGAGATAACAATCTCCAAATGGCTTGAACGGATTAAGAATGGAAACACAAATCTTCTGAGATATCTTCAACACTCTGGAACAAATGAACAGCAAGAGGTGAGTGATTGAGAGGTGCACCGGCATGAGAAATCATTTGACACGAGGAGAGGAATATGATCAACACTGAAAGCTTGAATTGGATCCACCGGAGAAGCAAAAAAGAACGGAGGATGATGAACTTGAAGCTCGTGGGCATCTTCACGAGGGATCACCGGATCAGAACATTGATTGAAAAGAGTGAAGTGACTTCACATGAATAAATCGGGATACATACATAAGGCATACAATGCCACACGAATACATCAATACATCATCCATAAGATCAACATCCGACTACGGATGAAACACAAACAGAAACTCAAATGACATCCACCCTGCTAGCCCAGGCTGCCGACCTGGAACCTATCCCTTGATCGAAGAAGAAGCAGAAGAAGAACTCCAAAACAAGCAAACATCGCTCTCGCGTCATGATCATCGCGTAACCTGTACCTGCAACTGTTGTTGTAGTAATCTGTGAGCCACGAGGACTCAGCAATCCCATTACCACGGGTATCAAGACTAGCAAAGCTTAATGGGTAAGGAAGGGGTAAAGTGGTGAGGTTACAGCAGCGACTAAGCATGATATGGTGACTAACATACGCAAATGAGAGCGAGAAGAGGAGCAAAGGAACAGTCGTCAACTAGTAATGATCAAGAAGTGATCCTGAGCTCCTACTTACGCCAATCATAACACAGAAACCGTGTTCACTTCCCGGACTCCGCCGAGCAGAGACCATCACGGCTACACACGCGGTTGATGCGTTTTAATTCGGATCTGGTGTCAAGTTATCTACAACCGGACATTAACAAATTCCCATCTGCCACATAACTACGGGCACGGCCCTCGAAAGTTTATACCCTGCAGGGGTGTCCCAACTTAGCCCATGATAAGCTCTCGCGATCAACAAATGATATTCCTTCTCCCAGGAAGACCCGATCAGTCTCGGAATCCCGGTTTACAAGACATTTCGACAATGGTAAAACAAGACCAGCAAAGCCGCCCGATGCGCCGACAATCCCGATAGGAGCTGCACATATCTCGTTCTCAGGGCAACACCGGATAGGTCAGCCTACGAGTAAAACCAGACCTCGAGTTGCCCCGAGGTGGCCCCGCGGTCTGCCCGGTTCAGACCAGCACTTAGAGAAGCACTGGCCCGGGGTGGGCTAAAATAAAGATGACCCTCGGGTTGGCCGACCCAAGGGAAAGGTATAGGTGGTGGTGAGGCAAATGGTAAAACCAAGGTTGGGCCTTGCTGGAGGAGTTTTATTCAAAGCGAACTGTCAAGGGGGTCCCATAAATCACCCGACCGCGTAAGGAACGCAAAATCCTGGAACATAATACCGGTATGACGGAAACTAGGGCGGCAAGAGTGGAACAAAACACCAGGCATAAGGCCGAGCCTTCCACCCTTTACCAAGTATATAGATGCATTAATAATATAAGAGATATTGTGATATCCCAACATATTCCTGTCCATCATGGAGCAATCTTCAACTTCACCTTCAACTAGCAACGCTATAAGAGGGGCTGAGCAAAGCGGTAACATAGCCAAGCCACGGTTTGCTAGGAATGGTGTCAAACGTTAGAGGTTCATGGCAATTTGGGAGGCTTGATGAGCAAAAGATAGGTAACGCAGCATAGCGATAGAACGAAGCAACTAGCACAACAATGATAGTAGTGAGATCCAGGGTAGCAGTCATCTTGCCTGAAATCCCGCTAGGAAGAAGAATGAGTCCATGAAGAAGACGAACGGGCGTAGTCGAACGAATCCTCACAATCGCAACATTACCGGAACTAAGAAGCAACACCGGAAAGAAACAAACAACATGGTAAATACACAAGCATAACCATGTCATGATGCACAAACAAGAATGATGCATGTCCGGTTTAATGAGGAATGGCATGGCAAAGTGCAACAAACAATACTACAAGTTAAGTGGAGCTCAATATGCAACGAGTTGCATATTGACAAAACACCACATGCAATTATTTAGTTTGATCTCGTTATAAGCTACTCAACAATATTAAATGTTGTTAAACATGGCAAGAGGTGAAGCATAAGTAAAGTAACTATTTAGGCAAGTTTAAATGAGGCCGGAACAACAAACAACAATTCTGGAAAATCCCCATACGCACATATTTTGGATATGGTACTGTTCTACCCTAAAACATTTTTAATGATGTAAAACAGCAAAATTAAGTGCACCATGTTAAACTAGGCATTTTTCCACCCCATTTACATATAAAGTTTATTAAATTCGGAGCTACGGTTATTTAGTTATGAAATAAATCATTTTAACATGGTATTTAGGCAAATTAATGCAAACAACAATTTAAACATTTTAAACATGGATGAAAATAGCAGATTATGAAACTAGATGCAATTCTAATCATTTTACATATATGACATGTTTAATTTGGATGCATGGATAATTACTTATTAACACTTTAATATGATGGCATTTTTCTGTAATTATGCATGCACAGGTTATTTAGCAAAATCATCCAGGAAAAAACGTAGCTGGGCCGAATCTGGTCTACCGGGCTGCACAGGGCAGGGGCGCTTAGGGGTAGCCTCACCTAGTGGGCTGAGGCCCAATCGGTGGAAGAGGAGGCTGGGCAGGCCGCGAAGGGGCGCGATGGATCTTGGCACGGAGGAGGCCGACCGCGGTTGCAGCCCACGTGAGCAGCCGGATCGGTCAACAGGCTAAGGGGCGGGCAAGCTGCTGCTACTCGTTTCTGAAGAATAGAGGCAGCAACAGCAGATAAAGCAGGGGAGCTGTAGTGCGATGTAGGGGCTCTGGCGAGGCGGCCTCGGCGGGGACCGGCCGGAACGGGACTAGGGCGACGGGGTCCGACTGCGGGGCCGGATCTGGAGCGAACAGTGGTGGCTTGAGGCGCCGGCGCAGGCAGATCTCAGCGAGGCCATGGCGCGGGGTGCTCCTGTCGATAGAGAAAGAGAGAACAAAGAGAGATGTGAGGCGATGGAAGAGAGGGGGGCTTCAACGAAGGGAACGGGGAAGGGAGTAGGGGCACTGCCTAGTGGACGACTCACTGACGGCGCCGAACGGCGATGGTGAAAAGGGGCTTCGGGGGGAGCTCCTCTCCCTGGGTCGATGAGGAGAGCGAGGAGGCTCAGGCGCAAGGCCCCCTGGAAAGCGTCTGCTTGGAGCTCCCGCGGCAAACGAGGCAGAGGGCGCCGGGAATGGAGCAGGTTTGGCGAGGGAGGCGGAGCAGAGGCAAGCCGGCGGCGTCCGGATCCTCTTGGCAGCCTTGGCATTCGTCCATGGAGGACCCCTGTCCAAAGGAAACGAGCAGAGGGATGAGTAGAGGGAGAGGAAACCAGAGAGGGAAAAGAAGGGGAAGGGGAACGGGGTAGCGGTCTTGTTCTTATCGCCGGTGGTGGTCGCCGGCAGTAGGTCGAACTCCTGCTCGAGGAAGGAGGCGTGTGAGGGGCTGGGCTGCTTGGTTAGTCGGGGATGCAAAACGAGGAGGTGGTTGGTTCGGCCGGGTGGGGTGGATGGATTGGATCGGGGATCCCGAGGAAGGGGGAGACCAGGTGGAGCTAGTGGCGGCGCAAGGAGGGGAATGGATGGGACATGCCCCTAGGATCTAGGGTTAGGCGTTTATTTATACAGTAAGAGGATTAGGGTAGGGGTTAATCCGGTCCGTCCGGTCGAAATCAGGCGGTTGAGAGTAAATAGGTAGGGAGTCCAAAAACGAAAACGGAGATGTTTTATAGATGTTTGGGGATAATCCGGATCCATCGGTAACGACAGACCGGTTCGGGTTCGGGTAAGTTTCGGACAAGCACACGAGGGGTCTGAGAGAGGTCAACGAGGACAAGGGCCTGACAAAATGACAACGGAGGCAAAGAGATAAAAGGGCAACTGCAAACGAGTACGAGTTTTATGAAAACATATGGATGCGATGCACATGATGTTATGAGATGAAATGCCTGACATGAACAAAATGCAAAACGAAAGACAAAAATCCAACCACGAATGAAATATCATATCGCATAGCCGGAAAAGCCAAGAGTTGGAGTTACGAATATGGAAAGTTGTATCCGGAGCATTACACTTTTAAGCCAATGCCGGGCTGGCCCTTTGAGCTTGAGGGGTAAGTATTTTATGGCGTGAAGGTCATCTCCTCTAGCCATGTGTATGTGCAGGATGTAATCCTCAATCCAGACTCCAGGGTCTGTTTTTCCATCGTATGCCTCTATGTTTACGGGCTTGAATCCCGCTAGAAATTCGTGATCCAGCACCTCATCGGTGAAACATAGGGGGTGTGCGGCGCCCCTGTATTTGGGTGTGCCGTGATGTTCGAATACTCGTCATGTTGCATTGCTTTCTAGAGCTTGCTTTCTTGGCCCATAGATAGACCTGACTGGGCCATCCTTTTGGTGCGGATCCTTATGTGGATCACGTGCCGGCTTGTGTGCGGCGCCGCTTGCCACTCTATGTTATCCATGTGGTCGTCTATCCGACCAGGCGGCCTCTTTGTTCTTTGATTGTGGGGGCTCTACGGCCTCCTCGTCAAATTTGGGCAGTAGTTTGCGCTTCGGGTAGCTCTTTGTTTGGCGACTATTGCCGTATTTGTCTGCGGTGTTGAGTACTTTGCTCCATCTCATTCTGAGTGCGTCTTCCGTTGTTTTGAGCTTCCGCTTCTGCTTCTTCAGACTACGTGCAGTGGCGACAAGCCTTTTGTGGAGGTTCTTCTGCTCCAATGATGTGTCCGGCGTGAGATCGTCCGGACTGTTATCTTCACCGGGGACGGATTGTTTATCCAAGCTATCCTGTTCGGATGGTTGCTCGAGGGCATGTTCATCGTCCACCGGTTCGCCCTGCTCTATGGCTGGGTCTGTATGGGTGCTCTCTTTGTCGAGGCGGGACTTTGAGCGGCGCTTACATCGCCGTTTTGACTGCTTTTCGAGGGAATTATCCTTCGCAGGGGCCCGTTGTTCTTCGGTATCGCTTCCTTTAGGTGTATCCACCATATATACATCGTGAGTTGAGGTGGCCTTCCAGTGCCCTGTAGGCGCTGGTTCTTGGTCGTCTCTAGCATCGTCGTCCATACCGTCGATGTCTTCGGAGTCAAAGTCGAGCATGTCGGTTAAATCATCGACAGTGGCTACAAAGTGGGTGGTGGGTGGGCATTGAATTTCTTCGTCGTCGGCATCCCAACCTTCCTGACAATAGTCCGGCCAGGGATCTCCTAATAAAGAGAGAGACTTTACTGAATTCAGGATGTTGCCAAAGGGCGAGTGCTGAAAGATGTCCGCAGCGGTGAACTCCATGATCGGTGCCCAATCGGATTCGATTGGCAGGGGCGCGGAAGGTTCGGAGTCCGGAGAGGAGTCCGGCACCTTGGAGTCACGAGCTTCACAAAGGACAGGGTTGGTACTCGGCTCTATCGCCATAGAGGTAGCAGCCCCCGAGGCGGTGTCCAGCCACCCATCCTCGATCGGCACAGTCGGCTCCGAGCTAAGGGTCGGAGCGGACACTTGTGCGGCCTCCAGGGCACTGTCCGGCAGCAGAGCTAGATCATGCCCATCATGACAGTGCGGCACACTTGGCTGTGGCTCGAACCCGTCGAAGATCAAGTCTCCGCGGACATCAGCCGTATAGTTCAAACTTCCAAATCTGACCTGATGACCAAGGGCGTAGCTTTCAATCTTTTCCAGATGGCCAAGCGAGTAGGCCCGCAGTGCAAAGCCGCCGAATACGAAGATCTGTCCGAGGAGAAAAGTCTCACCCTGGACCGCGTCGTTGTTGATGATAGAAGGAGCCATCGGGCCTAAAGGCGACGACACAGAGGAACTCACAATGAAAGCACCAATGTCGGTGTCAAAGCCGGAGGATCCCGGGTAGGGGGTCCCGAACTGTGCGTCTAGGCGGATGGTAACAGGAGACAAGGGACACGATGTTTTTACCTAGGTTCGGGCCCTCTCGATGGAGGTGAAACCCTACTCCTGCTTGATTAATATTGATGATATGGGTAGTACAAGAGTAGATCTACCATGAGATCAAAGAGGCTAAACCCTAGAAGCTAGCCTATGGTATGATTGTTGTTCATCCTACGAACTAAAACCCTCCGGTTTATATAGACACCGGAGAGGGCTAGGGTTACACAGAGTCGGTTACAATGGTAGGAGATCTACATATCCCTATTGCCAAGCTTGCCTTCCACGCCAAGGAAAGTCCCATCCGGACACGGGACGGAGTCTTCAATCTTGTATCTTCATAGTCTAGTAGTCCGGCCAATGGTGATAGTCCGGCCATCCGGACACCCCCTAATCCAGGACTCCCTCAGTAGCGGTGAGAGGCCATGTAGGAGTACATGGTGGGTTGTCTCATTGAAGCCGTCCTCAAGAACTGAGTTCTGTGTTTGTGATCCATGAAACAGCTACTACCATGCATTGGGCCCTGAAATATGACCCCGCTCGACTTCTTAATCACCCTTGTCCTCTGTCCAGGAGTTGCAAGTAGTTTCTGGTGTTTGTAGTATGCTGGAGGCCGTGCACAGCGCTGACCGAAGGGGTGGGCTGTGATGCGGTAGGCACGTGGCACGGTGTACCGGGCGCCCGTTTGGTGTCTCGGGAACCCTGCACACATCGTTCGGGGCCGTATGTGGAAACTTTGGCCGGACTCCCTGCGGATGGAACCTGAATAGGCGATAAACCTGGACTAGAGACTTGAGTGCTTAGGTAGGTCGTGGTCTACACCCACGTCGGCTTTCGCTTGAAGTCTGCCGAGCACATGTCGTGTGCAGACGCTAAGTGGTGGAAACATGTGTGAAGAAGTACACCCCTGCAGGGTTAACATCATCTATTCGAATAACCGTGTCCGCGGTAAAGGACTTCTGGGTTGCCTATAACAGTTCATAGACAAGTGAAAGTGGATACTCTAAAATATGCAAGATAAGCGTGAGTACTATGGATGGCGTTCTCGTAGGGAGACGGGAGCGGATCCATAGTGGTGTATTGATATGGTGAATATGTCGACTCGTGTGCGCCACCTCAAAAGAGTTACTTGCAGTCGTAGTTCAGGATAGCCACCGAGTCAAAGCTGGCTTGCTGCAGTTAAACCCCACCATCCCCTTTGTTGATAATGATGCATATGTAGTTAGTTCTGATGTAAGTCTTTCTGGGTACATTTGTACTCACATTTTCCTATTTTATGTTTTTGCAGAGAGACTTCAGTCTCGCTAGTAGTTCCGCGTGGACTTCGACGTTTAGCTTGTTACCTCAGCTACGATCTTGTGCCCTCGGCATGATCTAGTAGATAGTCAGGCTTCTCAGCCTTTTTCATTTATAGTTGTCTGTACTCAGACATGTTAAGCTTCCGCATGTGTTTGACTTGTATGCTCTGAATGTTGGGTCATGAGACCCATGTTTGTAATATCTTGGCTCCTCGGAGCCTAATGAATAAATACTTGAGTTGTAGAGTCATGTTGTGATGCCATGTTGTATTTGCACATATCGAGCATATTGTGTGTATGTTATTGAAATGCTTGGTATGTGTGGGATCTGACTATCTAGTTGTTTATCCTTAGTAGCCTCTCTTACCGGGAAATGTCTCCTAGTGCTTCCACTGAGCCTTGGTAGCTTGCTACTACTCCGGAACACTTAGGCTGGCCGGCATGTGTCCTTCGTTCCTGTGTCTGTCCCTTCGGGGAAATGTCACGCGATGAATACCGGAGTCCTGTTAGCCCGCTACAGCTCGATTCACCGGAGTCCTGCTAGCCCAGTGCTACAGCCTGGATTCACTCGCTGATGACCGACATGTTCGATGCTGGGTCATGGATGCCTGTCCCTGTAAGTTTGTGCCACTTTGGGTTTACGACTAGCCATGTCAGCCCGGGCTCCTTATCATATGGATGCTAGCGACACTATCATATATGTGTGCCAAAAGGCGCAAACGGTCCCAGGCAATGGTAAGGCGACACCTGTGGAAATACCGTGCGTTAGGCCGCAAAGTGATATGAGGTGTTACATGCTAGATCGATGTGGCATTGAGTCGGGGTCCTGACAGCTTTGGTATCAGAGCCTGTCTGCCTGTAGGATTACCAAGCCAAACTGGTCGAAGTTGAGTCTAGAAATTCTTTAGTTATATGTAGGGGAATTGATTGTGGGATGGGAACGTAAGGCTCTTTTTACTCCTTTACCTTATGCCCTTCTGATCTGAGTCAGTCTCTTCTTTTCTACGGGGATTAAGAACTAGGCTTCTCGTCTATCTATCAGGATCACGTGTTACCAATCCGTAGACTTATAGGATTGATGGATTAAGCCTCAGTTCAGTCTCTACTACTTCCGTATGATAACTGTTGATCTCGAAAACCTTGATATTGTGCTTCTGAGTGGCTATGCCACCATTTTTGTAGCATGTCTCCAATCTTTTGGAGCATTTACAGACGTTATGCTGTCCAAGTCATCCCAGGTTTCTAAACAATCTGATGCACTTGCAAATCCTTTCCCTCTGGTTTTTATGTTCCTTTGGGCCAGGTTAATCACACTAATTGCTGAGTTGAGGTATTCTATTGCCTCGATATATATGTTGGAATTATAATTATCACCCTAGGTGTCCTAGGGGATCATCTAGTAATCTAGCCATGATTTGTGCCCCAGTGTGATGATTCTGGCCGTTATTCTCGAAAAGCATCCTGTGATGCCATTTAGTTAGTAGGTATTCTACTTCTGGGTTTTGAACCCGAGATTCACCCCACTTACCTCATGTTGATAGTGTTTGCTAGTTCCTTTAGGAAATTAGTAACCTTTGCATTAGTCCTCGAGGTCCGTGGTATTTCCTTCTTCCAAATACTATGAACCACTTACGGCAGATGTTTGTTGGATCAAAAGATCACAACAGGAGTGCTCTCGATGGGCTCTCCATTCTATATTGCGACTCTGTTGGTTCTACTTTTCTGCATGGGTTATCCGGAAGAAACCTGTTGAACTTGATTCGACATACTAACCTATGCATCCACAACTCAGAAAGTTATATGTTCCTCGAGTTGTTCCTCCTTAGTTGCATTCTGACCCCCATCTATCAATTGATAGTCAAGGGTATGCGTGCATTCGTTTATCGATGCCTATTACTCTTGTGGTCCGTCAAGCCATTCTGTTCCAGAATGACCAGGAGAAACAAACTCCAGTACCTCATCCACATCCAAGATTGGGTAAAAATAGTTGTACCTCGCAGATCAAAATGCCAACCCAGCTTTTGTTCTGTTCTACCCTGAAGTATTACCCACTTTATGTCGGGATTGTCATGAGAATTGCACCATCTCTTGTGAATTCTTGACGTAGTGATACTTCTCGCCATCATTATTCATTCCTCGGTTCTGTGTTGTCGCAACCGGAGTGCCGACAAGTGAATCATGATGTGTGAAATCAATACTCCTAGCAACTTTGTTGCTTGGTAGTTAAAGGACAATAATTTTATTCTTAGCGTGTTGGTTCTTGAATCATCATTCTAAGATAGATTGTGCTACCTAGTCCTTATTTTTGGTGCACCTTTCGGTCAATGAGTTAGGGCTATGTCAATCCCTTGCTTATTTGATCATATCGTCTTGCTCTGAAAAGCAAGATTGTTCTCGAGCTTAGTAACTTATCGGTGGTTCGTGATTTTCCGGATATCTTCTCGGAAGTATTACTAGGTTGTCCCCTGACTGTTATGTTGAGCTCGTGATCAAGTTGGTTTCTTGTAAATCACCCTTCTCCAAGAATCTGTGTTGGATACCCTGAACTGATTGGTTAAGCTAAACAACAACTTGGAGAGTTGGAAGATGAAAGCTTGTCTGACTTAGTTCGTCACTAAGGGATATCCTTGTGTGTGTGTGTGTGATGAAGAAAGATGATATCTTCGTTGATTGATCCTTGTGATCAGTTGTCGGTGCTATTGTCTTATCCAACCCTTGATTTGAATATGGGCTATCGTCAAATCAAGTCAGAACCAATGATATTCATAATGTTGTCTTACTCGTGGTTGGTTCCTCGAGCATGCATCATTATACTCTTTGGGTTTGACCAATGCTATCACCTTGTTCATATAATTGTGGAACTCCAATTATATGGAAACCTGGATGAATTGTTGTTGAGCCCATCAACAATATCCTTATCTCCTCCATGATTCATGTCGAACATTAAGCTAGTGTTGGAAACTTTATACGCAATGTCTTCATGTTTCGTTCATGAAGCATATGTTTGGATGAAAGAAGTGACTCCCTTAAATTCATGTGCATCTGATGCAAGTTGCCGCCGTGAATTCGGGAAAGTCAATGTTGCTTCCTTGGAATCATTCCAAATCAGTCATGCAAACGTGCGAAGTATTCTGTGGTCTGATAGACTGATCATCTTCATTCTATATGTATTCCTAGCACACCAAGCCACTGATTGATTTGTTCAAGGAGAAGAAGTTCCTTCCTAAGAGTATACCTTATGCAAGGACTTCGATATCCTCGATGATGGTTTCCAACCTGAACTCGGTAGTGTTTTTATTATAAGACTACTACATGGTCATGCTTGTCTGGGACAGCGTGTTCACATGTGTGTAGCAGAACCAGCTCATGTTTTGGAGCTTACTACCATAGTCCATTTCCCGAAAATCTCGCTAAGTCATCTCGTCGATTTGTGTTGCAAACTTTAATTTTTCATTCTAGACTCGATGAGTCTGGAATATCTTGACACCAACCAGATCTGAATCTCAGGTAGATATGATGTGTAACGCCCCGAGACCGATGTGCCAGGTGTCGTGCAGTTATTCGCTGTTGTTGCGTTGTCATTGCTTGCGTGTCATGCATCTCATATCATGTCATCATGCGCATTTCATTTGCATACATGTTCGTCTCATGCATCCGAGCATTTTCCCCGTTGTCCGTTTTGCAATCCGGCGCTTCGTTCTCCTTCGGTGGTCATTTCTACCTTTCTTTCTTGTGTGGGGATTAAACATTTCCGGATTGGACCGAGACTTGTCATGCGGCCTTGGTTTACTACCGGTAGACCGCCTGTCAAGTTTCGTACCATTTGGACTTCGTTTGATACTCCAACGGTTAACCGAGGGACCGAGAAGGCCTCGTGTGTGTTGCAGCCCAACACCCTTCCATTTTGGCCCAAAACCCTCCTAACTCTGCTCCATCATCTCGGTCGTTCGATCACGATCGCGTGGCCGAAAACCGCACCTCATTTGGACTCTCCTAGCTCCACTTATGCCTATTAATACCCCCTCCATTCGGATCTCTTCTTCCCCCGTCCGAAACCCTAGTTAAAGAAAAA
>NC_041381.1:93018913-93048378 GCF_002162155.2 Triticum dicoccoides
CCGCGGGTCCCCAGTTCGCCGCCGACGCCCGGGGCCCGCCAGGCCCACGAGGGGCCCTCCCGGCCCGCAGTTCCCCCGCCGCCTCCTCCTCCTTACGCCGCCGCCACCTCCGGCGCCGGTGGCCGGCGCCGCCACGGGCCGCCGCGCCCCGACCGGACCTGGTCGCCGGCAGCCGCCGTGGCTCCCCGGCCCCGCGCGCGCGCCGCCCTACGGCACCGCCGCCGTCTCGTCGCCAGCCGGCCGCCGCCCCGCCCTCCGGTCCCCTCGTCGCCGGCCGCTGCCTCCTTCCCCGTCGTCGCCGGTGAACAGTACCGCCGCCGCCTCGGTATCCGTGCCCGATCCAGATCTGGATCTGGGATATTTCGGTTGATTTTTTCTTCCTGAAACCCTAATTTTCGAGCAATGTTTGACTGCTTGCATCTCCGCAACCGTAGCTCCGTTTTGGGCATATGATATATCAAAATCTTCGACTCGACATGTACATCATTTCATACCATTGCATCATTTGCATTTGAGGTCATCTTGATGCCCAAAATGCTGTTACAAGGAGGCTTTGTGAGTTAAATTGCAGATCCGTTAGTTCATCATGCACTTTTGTCATTTTTGCCATGTTTAATTCGTGCATGATATGCCTGTGCCCCTTTGGGATGAATTGTTAAGCATTTTGTCTTCTTTCCAGAGGTGCCACCCATGCATTTTTAGGATGTGTGTGTTGTCTTGTGCAAGCTTGCGAAGAGAGGTACCTGAGATTGCTGATTTCAGAGACTTAGTGATTTTCACTAAGTCTGGGATATTTTAGTTCATGATGCTATATGTCCAGCTTGTTTCCTAGTGATCCGTGCCTCTTTTGAGGATGATCAGTAAGGGAGTTTTGATATTTATGTTATGCTCTATCCATCCATGTCTTTTTCTACATATGTGGAGTGCTCTAGGTTGACTCAATCGAGCTCAACTTTTGCTTCGTTGTTAATCTGGGCAGATCGTCAACTTGTTTGCGATTTTGCCGATGCTACCGTTAGTGTTCCATGCATGCTATGCCTTTGTTCTTGCCATGTGTAGCTAGCACTTTGTGCCTTCTTGCTGGTTATATGCTTTCCTTGCCATGACTTGCACCGTAGTGAGTGCATCGAGCTCGTTTACATGCCTTCATGAGTTATATTTCAGCGTGTCTCAGTTTTCACTAAGTCTGAAAACTGATTGTGTTCGAGCTATGTTCGTGAGCTCGGTAGAGTATTTTGTGAACCCTTTTGGCCCCAGGTCACTTTGGGTGTTTTGTTAAGCTTGTTGAGTAGCTCCATGCCATGTTCTTACTTGTCATGTTCAGGTTTTCTATCATGTTGTTTTGCTGCTCCGAAGAGAGCATCGTGATCTGAAATTTCAGACTAGTGTTAATTTCACTAAGTCTGGAAATCTGTTTTGCATTTGCGTTTTAGCCATGCTTGTTTGAACCCCTTAATGGATGAATTTGCCTATGGCTCAGTGCTAGTGTTTTGTCAACCATCTTGTGTACATCACTGCCATGTATTTTGTTTTCAGGTTTCGTGGCTGTAGCATGTTCATTTCGTTGCATTTAGATGCCTACTTGCTGTAAATCGCAGACCGGTGTCGTATCTTAAAATGCTTGCCATTTCCAAACCGTGGCTCCGATTCCAATGATCTTTATATCGTTTTCAATCGATTTCATCCCCTCTATCCAGTGGCACCCTTGGAATTCCAAGTTGAGGCCAGGTTCATGCATTTCCTGTCATATCTCGCATTTTGCATCCCGCATCGCATCCCGCATAGCATATCATCATTTCATCATATTGCTTGGTCTTGCACGTGGTTGATTGTATCCTTGTTGCTTGTTTGTCTTTGGGTAGAGCCGGGAGACGAGTTCGCTACCGAGGAGCCCGTTGAGTTTGCTTGTGAGGATCCAGCCAACTCTGACAACTGTGCAGGCAAGATGATCATACCCTCGAAATCACTACTATCTTTGCTATGCTAGTTTGCTCGCTCTTTTGCTTTGCCACTGCTACGATGCCTACCACTTGCTTGTCAGCCACCCAAATTGCCATGTCAAACCTCTAACCCACCATGTCCTAGCAAACCGTTGATTGGCTATGTTACCGCTTTGCTCAGCCCCTCTTATAGCGTTGTTAGTTGCAGGTGAAGATTGAAGTTTGTTCCTTGTTGGAACATGGAGATGTTGTTCCTTGTTGGAACATGTTTACTTGTTGGGATATCACAATATATTTTGCTTAATTAATGCATCTATATACTTGGTAAAGGGTGGAAGGCTCGGCCTTATGCCTGGTGTTTTGTTCCACTCTTGCCGCCCTAGTTTCCGTCATATCGGTGTTATGTTCCCGGATTTTGCGTCCCTTACGCGGTTGGGCTATTATGGGAACCCCTTGACAGTTCGCCTTAAGTAAAGCTCTTCCAGCAATGCCCAACATTGGTTTTACCATTTGCCACCTAGCCTCTTTTTCCCTTGGGTTTCGCGGACTCAAGGGTCATCATTATTTTACCCCCCCCCCCCCGGGCCAGTGCTCCTCTGAGTGTTGGTCCGAACTGGGCAGCCTGCGGGGCCACCTCGGGGAAACTTGAGGGTTGGTTCTACTCGTAGCTTGACCTATCTGAGTGTGCCCTAAGAAAGAGATATGTGCAGCTCCTATCGGGATTTGTCGGCACATTCGGGCGGTGTTGCTGGTTTAGTTTTACCCTGTCGAAATGTCTTGTTGTACCGGGATACCGAGTCTGATCGGAACGTCTCGGGTGGAGGTCTATTCCTTCGTTGACCGTGAGAGCTTGTCATGGGCTAAGTTGGGACACCCCTGCAGGGATTTGAACTTTCGAAAGCCGTGCCCGCGGTTATGGGCAGATGGGAATTTGTTAACGTCCGGTTGTAGAAAACCCGAAGTTGACCTTAATTAAAATACATCAACCGTGTGTGTAACCGTGATGGTCTCTTTCCGGCGGAGTCCGGGAAGTGAACACGGTTGTTGGAGTTATGCTTCACGTAGGTAGTCCAGGATCACTTCTTGATCATACTTTTATCGACCGTGCTTTGCCTTCTCTTCTCGCTCTCATTTGCGTATGTTTAGCCACCATATATGCTAGTCGCTTGCTGCAGCTCCACCTCATTACTCCATCCTTCCTATAAGCGTAAATAGTCTTGATCTCGCGGGTGCGAGATTGCTGAGTCCCTGTGGTTCACAGTTACTTCCAAAACCAGCTTGCAGGTGCTGATGAGTCTGTGCAAATGATGCAACCAAGCTCAGGAGGAGCTCGATGAAGATCTTGTCCTTTGTGTTGTTTCTGTTCTAGTTGATCAGTAGTGGAGCCCAGTTGGGGTCGATCGGGGACCTTTGTCGCATTTGGGGTTCTTCTTTTATTTTGGTTCCGTAGTCGGACCTTGATTGTATCTGGATGATGTAATGCTTTATTCATGTAATTGTGTGAAGTGGCGATTGTAAGCCAACTATGTATCTCTTGCCCTTATGTATTACATGGGTTGTGTGAAGATTACCTCACTTGCGACATTGCTTTCAATGCGGTTATGCCTCTAAGTCGTGCTTCGACACGTAGGAGATATAGCCGCATCGAGGGCGTTACATGATGGTTGGAACATTTTCCAAGAACTATAATATTGGTCTCTCAATAACCGGTAAAGTGGATGTCGTGGCCAACACACCCAGCCGGAAGACCTATTATTATAGTATCTTGATTGAGGAAATTGGCCACCTCCCCATAAGGATTTCGTAGAATTTACTCCCTAGTTGTTCCTTATGGATTCTTGTGCTCCCGAAGTCCGACCTTTTACTTGATGTTCTAGGCACCCAACCATATCAATAAATGGGTTACGCTAGCACATCAAGGAGAACATTTGAAGCGGAGTGCTAAATGTCTCCCGGTCGATCATCCAGATTTTGTTTCCTTGGCCTTGCTAAGGTGAAATCTGAGAAGGTGTTATCTTCCTTTGCATCTGCATCATCCATCACCATTCATCATGGTAGTATGTTGTGTTGCCAGGATCCTTGACACGGATATTGGTAAAACTTTGATGAATATGGAAATGCTCAAGTTCTTGAGAGCTCGCTCAAGCGCTAGGTGTTATCATCGGCACTAACTGGGATTGCTTCCAGTTTTCTTCGGTTGTGTTATAACCACTCCAACAGTGGAATTATTTCCTACTGTTGAGCTCCTCCCCAGTTACTAGCATCATTTCAGGCATTTGCATTTTGCTCCCAGCTTGCACCACCATTGTGCCATTCCACCATGGGTTCCATCCATTCCCGATGATAACCAAAAATCATCCGTTGCGTTGTCTTCAACAAGGTAGTCCACATCATCCATTCTGGCCCGAGAATGCAATTCTTTCGGACTCCTTCAAATGATCGATTGTGATTTGCCTTAGGCTGGTATAAAGAGTTTCAATGATCTCCGAATCATAGGTAATTCTTTTTGCCACTTAAGGGGATATTCTACGAGTCACCTTCCCTGAAGTGTCTCGATATGGTATCATGGAAACTCAAATCTTCGCTACGTTGACAACCGTTCACCACCCTCTTAAGTGTGGGATTGTTGTCTACGTAGTGAACCCTCGTCATCATTTCCACTCCATCCTTCTGGATGCACGCTCCGTGTCTCGGCTCGAGAGATGTTTCTACGCCTCATTCCGTGAGTTGATCTTGTGATCATTAAGATGATCCATCCGTGTAGACATGTTTCAATCTATTGTCGTCGTGTTGGATGAAGATCTCGAAAGTAAGGACGTCAAGATCAATTTGAGTCAACAAATCAACAACCTCGAGAAGGCAGTTGGATCATGAAGTTTGTGATACATAGTGTCCCCTTTGTCTTCTTACCTCACGTCTTGAATCTCGGGGCGAGATTCTTGTTTAGTGGGGGTGAGTTGTCACATCCCTAATTCTGGTTTGACCTATGCCAGCTTCCATGTGTGCATCATGTCTAAATTCAAATGAAATTTGAATTGAGGAATTTTCAAAGCCTCAGAAAACCCCTAAAAATAACCAACATTTAAATCTCATCAAATGAGTCCAAGAAAATGTTCCTGTTATTCTGTGAAAATATTGGCATGACGTGAAATTCAAACCAATATTTTTAGAGTCACAAAAATAATTTATTTGGGCCTTTGATTTAAATCAATAATATATTTGGGTTGGAATTATTTCTGTTATATAAGAAATAATGTCCAAATAATCCTAAACTGATATGTTCCATGCTGGATATGTTCTAAACAGTGGGAATGTGCAGTTAGGTGATTTTTGGAAATACCTAAGTATTTTTAGAAAAGCCACAAAGTTGCAGAAAAAAAAAATAGGAAACAAAAGAGAGAGAGAGAGAGAGACCTACCTGGCTTACCTGGCCGGCCCAGTAGGCAGCCCTCCAGGCCGGCCCAGCCCAGCGCCGCTGCCAGTCATCTCCCACCTCTCGCCAGTAGGACGAGAGGCGTGTGGCCGTCGTGCGCGCCCACGCGCCTCGGCCACCTCCTGCTTCCCGTCGCCTCCCCGACGTCGCTCTGGACGCCCTGGACGTCGACACGCAACCCCTCTGGCTCTCTCTCTCACTCTTCTTGTGCTCCTCCCCCTCCTCTGTTTCTCTCTTTCGTGAACGTCGAGCGGATCCTATCACTACTGTTCGTCACCGTCGTGGCCACAGCCACTGCCTCGCCCCACCGATGCGCTCAAAGGCTCTGCCTCGACCTCCTCTTCCTCCTCACCGAGCCACGCCCCGCGGAAGCCCCCACAACGCCGCCATCGGCTCCGTCTTCGTCCTCGGACTCCGGCGATCGCCGTCGCCACTCCGTCGTCTCCGGTGCCTCCCTGAGCTCGCCGAGGCCACCGTTGCACCCGCTGTGAGCTCCTGTGTTGTTTCCCCCTCTCCCCTGGCTCGTTTTCTTCCTCTAACACCGATGCCCGTCGCGGCCGAGAGCTTCCCGCCGCCAGCCATGGCGTAGCCGTGGCCACAGCCACCGCAGCTCATTCCCGAGCCCACCGTCATGCTCAGCACGATCTCATGAGCCTGTAGACACCCACAGCGCCTCCTCCCGTGCTCTGTAGCGCCACCCGAGATTGCCCGAGCTACTGCCGCCGCCAAAGCTCGTCGTCGGCGCCACTCCGGCCACTCCCTGGCCGCGCCACCACCATGGTTGGATGCGGACGAGCGTCCGCATCCCGTAGATGTGCTTCGCGCGCCAAACGGCGCTCTGTAGGCGAATCCTGCAGCGCACCGCCGTGTCTGGACTCGCTGGCGGCTAAACGCCGGCGACCGCTGACCTGTCGACCGGCGTGGGTTAACCCCACCGCCCGGTTTGACTTCCCCCTCTCTCTCACTAACTTGCGGGCCCTGCCCGAATAATTACTTTAGTTCGCACTAATTAACTAGTTAGGTTAGTTACTACAGTCACTGACTAGTGGGCCCTGCCCAGTTAGTTAGGGCTAACTAACTTAGTTAGTTGACTGGGTCACTGACCAATGGGTCCCACTGGTCAGGTTTGACCTGGTCGACGCCTGTTGACCGCTGACGTCACAGTGACGTAGTGTTGACGCAGTTAATTATTTTCTGGATTTATTCTTATTCAGGAAATTTCAGAAAATAATGCAAACTTCTAAAAATCATATAAAATCAACCATAGGTCCAAATCAAATAAATTATATATGAAAAATGATCAGAAAAATCCAATCGATCCATCTGCACTGGTTTCATGCATGTTAGAACGCATTAACCTTGCTGTTTAGGTGAAACAAGTTAATGCACTATTATGACCTCTTAAAATGGGTTTGCATTTGAATCTTTGGTTCAAATGGACTCATCTCAATCTGTTCTAGCTTGCATTAGCCAAAACACATTCTTATTGCCATGTCATAGCATGCATCATATTGTGCATTGCATTGATCGTGTTTCTTCTCTGTTTGTCGGTGTTGTTCCCCCTCGGTAGACGTTGTACCGACGTTGTGATCGTTGACACTGATGAAGACTCAATGCTATCTTCAGAAGTGTCAGGCAAGCAAAAACCCCTTGTTCATTCCGATACAATCCCACTCTCTCGCTCCTGCTCTCTTTTAGTGCATTAGGACAACAACGATTCATCTGTTACTTACTGCGGTAGCTGAACCCCTTTATCCTCTGCATTACCTGTCATTGCCACAATAAATAGATGAAACCCACAAGCATGAGTAGGAGTTGTTTGAGCCCTGTTGTGCCTACTCATTCATGCTTGTTTGTCATGCCTGCTACTGCTTAGAGTTGAGTCAGGTATGATTCATCGGGGATGACTCAGAGGTGTGTGAACATGTCCTACTGTGTGAGCTAAGTGTGTGAACACGATTTGGTAAAGGTAGCGGTGAGAGGCCATGTAGGAGTACATGGTGGGTTGTCTCATTGAAGCCGTCCTCAGGAACTGAGTTCTGTGTTTGTGATCCATGAAACAGCTACTACCATCCGGACTAAAACCTACGGACTAAAACCCTCCGGTTTATATAGACACCGGAGAGGGCTAGGGTTACACAGAGTCGGTTACAATGGTAGGAGATCTACATATCCCTATTGCCAAGCTTGCCTTCCACGCCAAGGAAAGTCCCATCCGGACACGGGACGGAGTCTTCAATCTTGTATCTTCATAGTCTAGTAGTCCGGCCAACGGTGATAGTCCGGCCATCCGGACACCCCCTAATCCAGGACTCCCTCAGTAGCGGTGAGAGGCCATGTAGGAGTACATGGTGGGTTGTCTCATTGAAGCCGTCCTCAAGAACTGAGTTCTGTGTTTGTGATCCATGAAACAGCTACTACCATGCATTGGGCCCTGAAATATGACCCCGCTCGATTTCTTAATCACCCTTGTCCTCTGTCCAGGAGTTGCAAGTAGTTTCTGGTGTTTGTAGTATGCTGGAGGCCGTGCACAGCGCTGACCGAAGGGGTGGGCTGTGATGCGGTAGGCACGTGGCACGGTGTACCGGGCGCCCGTTTGGTGTCTCGGGAACCCTGCACACATCGTTCGGGGCCGTATGTGGAAACTTTGGCCGGACTCCCTGCGGATGGAACCTGAATAGGCGATAAACCTGGACTAGAGACTTGAGTGCTTAGGTAGGTCGTGGTCTACACCCACGTCGACTTTCGCTTGAAGTCTGCCGAGCACATGTCGTGTGCAGACGCTAAGTGGTGGAAACATGTGTGAAGAAGTACACCCCTGCAGGGTTAACATCATCTATTCGAATAACCGTGTCCGCGGTAAAGGACTTCTGGGTTGCCTATAACAGTTCATAGACAAGTGAAAGTGGATACTCTAAAATATGCAAGATAAGCGTGAGTACTATGGATGGCGTTCTCGTAGGGAGACGGGAGCGGATCCATAGTGGTGTATTGATATGGTGAATATGTCGACTCGTGTGCGCCACCTCAAAAGAGTTACTTGCAGTCGTAGTTCAGGATAGCCACCGAGTCAAAGCTGGCTTGCTGCAGTTAAACCCCACCATCCCCTTTGTTGATAATGATGCATATGTAGTTAGTTCTGATGTAAGTCTTGCTGGGTACATTTGTACTCACATTTGCCTATTTTATGTTTTTGCAGAGAGACTTCAGTCTCGCTAGTAGTTCTGCGTGGACTTCGATGTTTAGCTTGTTACCTCAGCTACGATCTTGTGCCCTCGGCGTGATCTAGTAGATAGTCAGGCTTCTCAGCCTTTTTCATTTATAGTTGTCTGTACTCAGACATGTTAAGCTTCCGCATGTGTTTGACTTGTATGCTCTGAATGCTGGGTCATGAGACCCATGTTTGTAATATCTTGGCTCCTCGGAGCCTAATGAATAAATACTTGAGTTGTAGAGTCATGTTGTGATGCCATGTTGTATTTGCACATGTCGAGCATATTGTGTGTATGTTATTGAAATGCTTGGTATGTGTGGGATCTGACTATCTAGTTGTTTATCCTTAGTAGCCTCTCTTACCGGGAAATGTCTCCTAGTGCTTCAACTGAGCCTTGGTAGCTTGCTACTGCTCCGGAACACTTAGGCTGGCCGGCATGTGTCCTTCTTCGTTCATGTGTCTGTCCCTTCGGGGAAATGTCACGCGATGAATACCGGAGTCCTGTTAGGCTGCTACAGCCCGATTCACCGGAGTCCTGCTAACCCAGTGCTACAGCCTGGATTCACTCGCTGATGACCGACACGTTCGATGCTGGGTCATGGATGCCTGTCCCTGTAAGTTTGTGCCACTTTGGGTTTACGACTAGCCATGTCAGCCCGGGCTCCTTATCATATGGATGCTAGCGACACTATCATATATGTGTGCCAAAAGGCGCAAACGGTCCCGGGCAAAGGTAAGGCGACACCCGTGGGAATACCGTGCGTGAGGCCGCAAAGTGATATGAGGTGTTACATGCTAGATCGATGTGGCATTGTGTCGGGGTCCTGACAAAGGGTTACAAGCCAGAGACAGCGACAGTTTCGATAAAACTTCAAATAGGAAAGAACAAGCCAACTGCAGAAAGCAAATGAAAAAGTCGCGTCCGGCACGTAATCTAGTCTTCGACGTCTTCTCACCAGTGCGGAGCTAAGTGCTGCCACATGGCATGGGTGGGAGCCCTCGAGGCCCGAGTGCGGCACTCCGGAGACTCCGGGGCGTGTACAGCCCCACTCATTATTACGTGAGAGTGTCACAGGTGGTGAGCTTCACACGCATTGGCCTTCTTCACAAGCACCAGGCCTTCCCCAAAATGCGGTAGCTTCACAAGCATTGGCCTTCTTCACAGGCACCGGGCCATTTCCAAAATGTGGTGGCTTCACACGCATTGTCCTTCTTCACAGGCACCGGGCCTTTTCCAAAATGCGGTGGCTTCACAGGCATTGGCCTTATTCACAGGCACCGGGCCTTTTCCAAAATGCAGTGGCTTCACAGGCATTGTCCTTCTTCACAGGAACCGGGCCTTTTCCAAAATGCGGTGGCTTCACAGGCATTGGCCTTCTTCACAGGCACCGGGCCTTCTCCATAGGCACTGGGCCTCACTCAGGTGTAGAATCTCTGGAGATGTTGAATGTTCCATGCGTTCTGGATGGGTACCCCCTCCTGGGTCTCCAAGCGCGCGGAGCCGGGCCTGGAAACATGAACAACCTTGAACGGGCCCTCCCACATGGGAGAGAGCTTGTGCAACCCTTCCCTGGAGTGGACCCGTCTGAGCACGAGGTCCCCTACCTCAAGAGTTCTGGGGCGGATGTTGCGGCAGTGGTATCATCACAACGCCTGTTGATACCTTGCCGCTCGCAGCGCGGCCTCTCGACGGTGTTCCTCCCCCAGCACGAGATCCGTCCCCCGCATGGCGTCCTGCTGCGTCCCGTCGAACGCCAGGACCCGTGCGGAACGACGCCTGACCTCGTGAGGGAGGACGGCCTCAGCTCCGTAGACGAGGAACAACGGGGTCTCGCCAGTCGGCTTGGCCGCGGTCGTGCGGATAGACCATAGCACAGACTGGGGCTCGTCATACCAGCCCTTGCCGCAGGCCTCCAGCTTTCTTCTTGAAGGTCTTGGTTTTGAGGCCCCTCAGGACCTCCGCGTTGGCTCGCTCAGCCTGGTCGTTGCTCCGGGGGGTGTGCTGCCGAAGCGTAGCATATCTGCGTTCCAAGGTTAGCACAATACGTTTTGAAGAGATTACTGGTGAATTGTGAACCGTTGTCGGTGATGATGCGGTTAGGCACCCCAAATCGGCTCACGAGGCCCTTGATGAACTTGACTGCGGAGCCCGCTGGGATGGTGCGGACAGCTTCCACCTCAGCCCACTTGGTGAACTTGTCCACGACAACATAGAGGTAGCGATAGCCCCTTGGCGCCCGAGGGGACGGGCCCAGAATGTCCAATCCCCAAACTGCGAATGGCCATGAGAGGGGTATAGTCTGCAGACCCTCCGCCGGCTGATGGATCTGCTTGGCGTGGAATTGGCAGGCCTCACAAGCATTCACCAGCTCCATGGTGTCACTGAGTGCTGTGGGCCAATAGAACCCGTTGCGGAACGCCTTGCCAACGAGGGTCCATGATGATGAGTGATGCCCACAGTCTCCACCGTGTATGTCTGCCAGCAGCTCCTTCCCTTTCTCTCTGGAAATGCAACGTAGGGACACATCATTTGGTCGCCTCCGGTAGAGCTCTCCATCCTTGATGCAGTAGGCCTAGGCCTGCCGCGCCACACGCTCTGCTTCTTCCTCCTTCTCCGGCAGGGTCCCTTGCGTCAAGTAGTTCCTGAGCTCTGTGATCTAGCATCCTTCCTGAGGCTCCAACGCCAGGAGCAATCATGCCCCTGAGGCCGGGCCGCAGACCGGGGCTCCCGAGGTAGGCGGTTGAGGAAGCTCTTCCCGAGGTTGCGCCGTGCTTGATAGTGATGGGGCCGCCGAGGGCTTGAAGAGTCGCTCCTCGAAGATGCCAGGCTCCTGAGGTAGCCGCCTGGATGCCCTCTTGGCGATGTGATCAGCCTCTTGATTGGTGTCGCCAGGCACATGCTGCAACTCCAGCCCCCAGAACTGTTTCTCCATCCTGCAAACCTCCGCAAGGTAGGCTTCCATGTGCTCGTCCTTCGGCTCGTATATCTTGTTGGAGAAGTTGATGAGGAGTTGTGAATCGCCCTTGATGATGAGGCGCTTTACCCCCAAGGCGACTGCGGCTTTCAGGCCTGCCATCAGGCCTTCGTACTCTGCTATGTTGTTGGAGACCTTTTCTCCGTGCTAGAAACAGAGTTGTACGGCGTAGTAGAGCTTGTCTTGAGTGGGAGATACGAGCACTGCGCCGGCCCCCGCACCATGTTGGGAGAATGCCCCGTCGAAGTACATGACCCAGCCGTCCGGTGCCTCGCTTCTCGGGGAAAGTGATCGGTCCTCGCCAGCCTCGAGGCATGGCGCCTCTGCCCATTCTGCCACGAAATCTGCAAGTGCGGCCCCCTTGATGACTCTGGTTGTGCTAAATTCTATCTGAAATGCTTGCAGATCGATGTTCCACTCAGCGACTCTTCCAGCCGAGTTAGGGCTCCTGAGTACCCTTTCCAAGGGGTATGCTGAAACGACCTTGATGGTATGGCCATGGAAGTAGTGCCACAGCTTGCGTAAGGCTACCAATAGCGCGGGAATGAGTTTTTGAGGCATGGGGTACCGCTCCCTTGCATCCCGTAGCACCGTGCTGACGAAGTACATGGGGTGCTCGACGAGGTTGAGAGCGCTGGCACTGCTTGCGTCCTCCGGAGGTTGGGGCACCTCCTGAGGCGACGGAGCCCTCAGCGCTTGGTCGCTTGGAGGGGCCTCTTCTGCTCCGGGGGTGCTCCCCTGCTACGGCTGATCCTTTTCGGCTGCGGTCGCGGTCTCCATGAGGCCTTCTTGGCTTCGCTTTGCTTCGACCCAGACGGTTGCTGCGGCCTTGGTCCGACGCTCTTCCCTAACCGCCACCAGGGCTGCGCTGGCGGAGTAGGGGGTGGCTACAAGGTAGAGCACCAGGGGCTCCCGAGGACGCGGAGCTACCTGATGTCTACTACACAACCATCTTTTTGTAGACGTTGTTGGGCCTGCAAGTGCACAGGTTTGTAGGACAGTAGCAAATTTCCCTCAAGTGGATGACCTAAGGTTTATCAATCCATAGGAGGCGTAGGATGAAGATGGTCTCTCTCAAACAACCCTGCAACCAAATAACAAAGAGTCTCTTGTGTCCCCAACACACCCAATACAATGGTAAATTGTATAGGTGCACTAGTTCGGCGAAGAGATGGTGATAGAAGTGCAATATGGATGGTAGATAAAGGTTTTTGTAATCTGAAATAATAAAAACAGCAAGGTAACAAGTGATAAAAGTGAGCGTAAACGGTATTTCAATGGTAGGAAACAAGGCCTAGGGTTCATACTTTCACTAGTGCAAGTTCTGTCAACAATAATATCATAGATAGATCATATAACAAGCCCTCAACATGCAACAAAGAGTCACTCCGAAGCCACTAATAGCGGAGAACAAATGTAGAGATTATGGTAGGGTACGAAACCACCTCAAAGTTATTCTTTCGGATCAATCTATTAAAGAGTTCGTACTAGAATAACACCTTAAGACACAAATCAACCAAAACCCTAATGTCACCTAGATACTCCATTGTCACCTCAAGTATCCGTGGGCATGATTATACGATATGCATCACACAATCTCAGATTCATCCAACCAACACAAAGTACTTCAAAGAGTGCCCCAAAGTTTCTACCGGAGAGTCAAGAATGTGTGCCAACCCCTATGCATAGGTTCCCAATGTCACAAAACCCACAAGTTGATCACCAAAACATACATCAAGTGGCACATGATATCCCATTGTCACCACAGATAATCACGGCAAGACATACATCAAGTGTTCTCATAAAAGACTCAATCCGATAAGATATTCAAAGGGGAAACTCAATTCATCACAAGAGAGTAGAGGGGGAGAAACATCATAAGATCCACTACAATAGCAAAGCTCGGGATACATCAAGATCGTTCCATAGAGGGAACACGAGAGAGAACACGAGAGAGAGAGATCAAACACATAGCTACTGGTACATACCCTCAGCCTCGAGGGTGAACTACTCCTTCCTCGTCATGGATAGCGCCGGGATGATGAAGATGGCCACCGGTGATGGGTTCCCCCTCCGGCAGGGTGCCGGAACGGGCTCCCGAGAGGTTTTTGGTGGCTACAGAGGCTTGCGGCGGCGGAACTCCTGATCTATCTTCTGTTCTGGAAGTTTTAGGGTACGCAGGTATATATGGGTGCAAGGGGTACGTCGGTGGACCTCCGGGGTGCTCACGAGGCAGGGGGCGCATCCAGGGGTAGCCCGGGACTTCCCTGACGTGCACTCCAAGTCTATCAGGTTGCTTTCCTTCCAAAAATAACTTCTCCAGTTGATTTCGTTCCGTTTTGACTCCGTTTGATATTCCTTTTCCTCGAAACACTGAAATAGGCATAAAACAACAAATCTGGGCTGGGCCTCCGGTTAATAGGTTAGTCCCAAAAATAATATAAAAGTGGATAATAAAGCCCAATATTGCCTAAAACAGTAGATAAAGTAGCATGGAGCAATAAAAAATTATAGATACGTTGGAGACGTATCAAGCATCCCCAAGCTTAATTCCTGCTCGTCCTCAAGTAGGTAAATGATAGAAAAGAATTTTTGATGCGGAGTGCTACTTGGCATAATTTCAATGTAATTCTTCTTACTTGTGATATGAATATTCAGATCCGAAAGATTCAAGACAAAAGTTCATATTGACACAAAAATAATAATACTTCAAGCATACTAATCAAAGCAATCATGTCTTCTCAAAATATCATGGCAAAATAAAGTTCATCCCTACAAAATCATATAGTTAGGCTATGCTTCATTTTCGTCACACAAAGATGTTCCCAACTTCTATACCCCCGATGACAAGCCAAGCAATTGTTTCATACTTAAATAATCTCAAACTTTTTCAACCTTCACGCAATACATGAGCGTGAGCCATGGATATAGCACTATGGGTGGAATAGAATATGATGATGGGGATTGTGTGGAGAAGACAAAAAGGAGAAAGTCTCACATTGACAAGGCTAACCAACGGGCTATGGAGATGCCCATCAATTGATGTCAATATGAGGAGTAGGGATTGCCATGCAACGGATGCACTAGAGCTATGAATGCTCAACAAAAGAAAATTAGTGGGTGTGCATCCAACTCGCTTGCTCATGAAGACCTAGGGCATTTGAGGAAGCCCATCATTGGAATATAAATGCCAAGTTCTATAATGAAAAATTCCCACCAGTATAAAAAGACAACTTATGAGACTCACTACATGAAGAACAAGGTGATACTTTGAAGCACAATATATGAGACTCACTACATGAAGGACAAGGTGCTACTTTGAAGCACAAGTGTGGAAAAAGAGATAGTAGCATTGCCCCTTTTTTCTCTTTTTTTGGGCCTTTTTTTTCTTTGGGCAATGCTCTAATAATGATGATCATCACACTTCTATTGATTACAACATAAGGATTACAACTCGAAACTTAGAACAAGATATGACTCTATATGAATGCCTCCGGCGGTGTACCGGGATGGTGCAATGAATCAAGAGTGACATGTATGAAAAATAATGCATGGTGGCTTTGCCACAAATACAATGTCAACTACATGATCATGCAATGGCAATATGACAAAAGTAAAGTATGTCATGAATATGATGATGGAAGTTGCATGGCAATATATCTCGGAATGGCTATGGAAATGCCATGATAGGTAGGTATGGTGGCTGTTCTGAGGAAGATATAAGGAGGTTTATGTGTGATAGAGCGTATTGTATCACGGGGTTTGGATGCACCGGAGAAGTTTGCACCAGCTCTCAAGGTGAGAAAGGGCAATGCACGGTACCGAAGAGGCTAGCAAAGGCGGAAAGGTAAAAGTGCGTATAATCCATGGACTCAACATTAGTCAAAAGAACTCATATACTTATTGCAAAATTTAGAAGTCATCAAAAACCAAGTACTACGCGCATGCTCCTAGGGGGATAGATTGGTAGGAAAAGACCATCGCTCGTCCCCGACCGCCACTCATAAGGATGCACAAGCCAGGTACACTTCATGTTTCAAATTTGTTACACAACTTTAACCATACGTGCATGCTACGGGACTTGCTAACTTCAACACAAGCATTCTTTAAATTCATAATTACTCAACTAGCACGACTTTGATATTATCACCTCCATATCTCAAAACAATTATCAAGCATCATACTTATCTTAGTATTCAATTCACTCAAAAGAAAGTTTCACATATCTTGAATACCAAGTATATTAACATTAAGCAAACTACCATGCTATTAATGACTCTCAAAATAATCTAAGTGAAGCATGAGAGATCAATAGTTTCTTTAAAACAAATCCACCACCATGCTCTAAAAGTTATAAGTGAAGTACTAGAGCAAAATTTATCACGCTCAAAAGATATAAGTGAAGCACTATGAGCAAAACTATCAAGCTCAAAAGATATAAGTGAAGCACATAGAGTATTCTAGCAAATTCCAATTCATGTATAGCTATCCCAATTAATAATTTCAGATCTTGGTATCTTATTCAAACAGCAAGCAAAACAAAATAAAATGACATTGCAAGGATAGCACAACTCATGTGAAGAAGCAAAAACTTAGGCTAAACCGATACTAACCGATAGTTGTTGGAGAAAGGTGGGATGCCTACCGGGGCATCCCCAAGCTTAGATGCTTGAGACTTCTTGAAATATTATCTTGGGGTTCCTTGGGCATCCCCAAGCTTGAACTTTTGTGTCTCCTTAATTCCTCTCATATCATGGTTTCTCTTTTTATCAAAAGCTTCATTCACAACAAACTCAACAAGAACTCGTGAGATAGGTTAGTATAAACCAATGCAAAACCTTATCATTTCCTACTGTAACAAATCACTAAAATTATTATTCAACATTGCATACTAAATGCCTCTGCATATTTAATACTCCTATCCTCAAATAGAATCATTAAACAAACAAACATATGCAAACAATGCAAACATAACAGCAATCTGCCAAAACAGTACAGTCTGTAAAGAGTGCAAGAGTCATCATACTTCCCTAACTCAAAAAATTATGAAATGAAATTCCCACTGTAATAAATTTATCAGAGCTCAATATGCAAAAAGATTCAACATTATACCACTCACTGACTTTTCTAGGGAATTTTTGCAACAGCGGTAAACTTTCTGTTTTCAAACAGCAACATGTATACTAGCAAAATAAGCATGGCAAAGGCTATCCTTGACTTCTTTATTGAAACTAAAGATGCAAAACATTAATCTAAACAACAGCAAACAAATACTAACAAAAGAAAATGACGCTCCAAGCAAAACACATATCATTTGGTGAATAAAAATATAGCTCCAAGTAAAGTTACCGATAGACGAAGACGAAAGAGGGGATGCCTTCCGGGGCATCCCCAAGGTTAGGCTTTTGGCTATTCTTGAATATTATCTTGGGGTGCCTTGGGAATCCCAAAGATTAGGCTCTTTCCACTCCTTATTTCATAGTCCTTCAAATCTTTACCCAAAACTTGAAAACTCCACAACACAAAACTCAACAGAAAACTCGTAAGCTCCGTTAGTGAAAGAAAAAAAAACCACTTCAAGGTACCGTAATGAACTCATTCTTTATTTATATTGGTGTTAAACCTACAGTATTCCAACTTATCTATGGTTCATACCCTCCGATACTACTCATAGATTCATTAAAATAAGCAAACAATATATAGAAAACAGAATCTGTCAAAAACAGAACAGTCTGTAGTAATCTGTATCAAACGTATCCTTCTGGAACTCCTAAAATCCTACCAAATTAGGAAGTCCTAGGAAATTCGTGTATCAATCCAGAACAAAAAGAAACAGATCAGAAGCACGTTTCTGTGAATTAACAAAACTAATTTACTGGGTGCAAAAGTTTCTAATTTTCAGCAGGATCAACACAACTATCACCGTAAGCCATCCTAAAGGTCTTACTTGGCACTTTATTGAAACAAAAGCTATAAAACATGATTACTACAGTAGCATAATCATATGAACACACAAAAACAGTAAGGATAAGTATTGGGTTGTCTCCCAACAAGCGCTTTTCTTTAATGCCTTTTCAAGCTTGGCATGATGATGACAATGATGCTCACATAAAAGATAAGAATTGAAACAGAGCATCATGAAGCATATGACTAGCACTTTTAAGTCTAACCCACTTCCTATGCATAGGGATTTTGTGAGCAAACAACTTATGGGAACGATAATCAACAAGCATAGGAAGGTAAAACAAGCATAGCTTCAAGAATTTAAGCACATAGAGAGGAAACTTGATATTATTGCAATTCCAACAAGCATATGTTCCTCCCTCATAATAATTGTCAGTAGCATCATGAATGAATTCAACAATATAACCAGCACCTAAAGCATTCTTTTCATGATCTACTGGCATAGAAAAATTACTACTCTCCTCATAAGCAAAATTCTTCTCATGAATAGTAGTGGGAGCAAACTCAACAAAATAACTATCATATGATTTAAAATTAGGATCAAGATGACAAGTTTCATGGTTATCATTATTCTTTAAAGCATACGTGGCATCACAATAATCATCATAGATAGGAGGCATGCTTTCATCATAGTAAATTTGCTCATCAAAGCTTGGGGGACAAAAAATATCTTCATCAAACATAGCTTCCCCAAGCTTGTGGCTTTGCATATCATTAGCATCATGGATATCCAAGGAATTCATACTAACAACATTGCAATCATGCTCATCATTCAAATATTTAGTGCCAAACAATTTAGAGATTTCTTCTTCTAGCACTTGAGCACAATTATCCTTTCCATCATACTCACGAAAGATATTAAAAAGGTGAAGCGTATGAGACAAACTCAATTCCATTTTTTTTGTAGTTTTCTTTTATAAACTAAACTAGTGCTAAAACAAGAAACAAAAAGATTCGATTGCAAGATCTAAAGATATACCTTCACTTACCTAGCCTCCCCGGCAACGGCGCCAGAAAAGAGCTTGATGTCTACTACACAACCTTCTTCTTGTAGACGTTGTTGGGCCTGCAAGTGCACAGGTTTGTAGGACAGTAGCAAATTTCCCTCAAGTGGATGACCTAAGGTTTATCAATCCGTAGGAGGCGTAGGATGAAGATGGTCTCTCTCAAACAACCCTGCAACCAAATAACAAAGAGTCTCTTGTGTCCCCAACACACCCAATACAATGGTAAATTGTATAGGTGCACTAGTTCGGCGAAGAGATGGTGATACAAGTGCAATATGGATGGTAGATAAAGGTTTTTGTAATCTGAAATAATAAAAACAGCAAGGTAAAAAGTGATAAAAGTGAGCGTAAACGGTATTGCAATGGTAGGAAACAAGGCCTAGGGTTCATACTTTCACTAGTGCAAGTTCTGTCAACAATAATAACATAGATAGATCATATAACAAGCCCTCAACATGCAACAGAAAGTCACTCCAAAGCCACTAATAGGGGAGAACAAACATAGAGATTATGGTAGGGTACGAAACCACCTCAAAGTTATTCTTTCGGATCAATCTATAAAAGAGTTCGTACTAGAATAACACCTTAAGACACAAATCAACCAAAACCCTAATGTCACCTAGATACTCCATTGTCACCTCAAGTATCCGTGGGCATGATTATACGATATGCATCACACAATCTCAGATTCATCCAACCAACACAAAGTACTTCAAAGAGTGCCCCAAAGTTTCTACCGGAGAGTCAAGAACGTGTGCCAACCCCTATGCATAGGTTCCCAATGTCATGAAACCCACAAGTTGATCACCAAAACATACATCAAGTGGAACATGATATTCCATTGTCACCACAGATAATCACGGCAAGACATACATCAAGTGTTCTCATAAAAGACTCAATCCGATAAGATATTCAAAGGGGAAACTCAATTCATCACAAGAGAGTAGAGGGGGAGAAACATCATAAGATCCGACTACAATAGCAAAGCTCGGGATACATCAAGATCGTTCCATAGAGGGAACACGAGAGAGAACACGAGAGAGAGAGAGAGATCAAACACATAGCTACTGGTACATACCCTCAGCCCCGAGGGTGAACTACTCCCTCCTCGTCATGGATAGCGCCGGGATGATGAAGATGGCCACCGGTGATGGGTTCCCCCTCCGGCAGGGTGCCGGAACGGGCTCCTGAGAGGTTTTTGGTGGCTACAGAGGCTTGCGGCGGCGGAACTCCCGATCTATCTTCTGTTCTGGAAGTTTTAGGGTATGTAGGTATATATGGGTGCAAGGGGTACGTCGGTGGACCTCCGGGGTGCTCACGAGGCAAGGGGCGCGCCCAGGGGGTGGGCGCGCCCCCCATCCTCGTGGGCAGCCCGGGACTCCCCTGACGTGCACTCCAAGTCTATCAGGTTGCTTCCCTTCCAAAAATAACTTCTCCAATTGATTTCGTTCTCTTTTGACTCCGTATGATATTCCTTTTCCTCAAAACACTGAAATAGGCATCAAACAGCAAATCTGGGTTGGGCCTCCGGTTAATAGGTTAGTCCCAAAAATAATATAAAAGTGGATAATAAAGCCCAATATTGCCTAAAACAGTAGATAAAGTAGCATGGAGCAATCAAAAATTATAGATACGTTGGATACGTATCACTACCATCACTAGAGGGCTGGTTAGGTACCTCTTGAGATCTTGGAACGCCTTTTCGGCCTCTTCAATCCATTCAAAGGGCCCTTCTTCTTCATCAGCTTGAAGAAGGGCAGTGCTCGTTCCCCTAGCCTGGAGATGAAGCGTCCTAGCGCGGTCACACGCCCGGTGAGCTTCTGCATTTCTCTGAGGGTCTTTGGCGGGCTCATGTGTTCGACTGCTTTGACCTTCTCCGGGTTGGCCTTGATGCCCCTGTGGGATACGAGGAAGCCCAGGAGCTTGCCCGAGGGGACCCCAAACAGACACTTCTCCGGGTTGAGCCATAGGTCCACCTCATTTAGGCTCGCGAAGGTTTCTTCCAAGTCCTGTATCAGGGTTTTTGCCTCCCGAGACTTCACCACAATGTCACGACGTAGGCCTCAGCATTCCTCCCGAGCTGCCGGCCCAAGGCGATGTGCATCAGCCGCTGAAAGGTCGCGCCTGCGTTGCGCAACCCAAATGGCATGCATGTATAGTAGTACACTCCACACGGGGTCAGGAAAGCCGTTCTTTCCACGTCTTCTACCGCCATCTTGATCTGGTGATAGCCCGAGAAGGCATCCAGGAAGCATAACAGGTCACACTCAGTGGTGGAGTCGACGATCTGGTCGATGCGAGGAAGCAGAAACGGATCCTGTGGGCAGGCCTTGTTGAGGTTGGTGAAGTCGACACACATGCGTTCCTTTCCTCCCTTTTTCAGCATGACAACCGGGTTAGCCGACCAATCTAGGTAGCGGACCTCGCGAATAACCCCTGCCGCCTCTAGCTTGCGGGTCTCTTAGACGATGAAAGCTTGCTTCTCAGCGGACTGCCGCCTCGCCTTCTGCTTCACGGGGCGTATGTTGGGGCACACGTTGAGGTGATGCTGAATCAAGCCCCTCGGGGCCCCTGCTAGCTGATCAGGTTGCCACGTGAACACCTTCTTGTTCGCGCGCAGGAACTTCACCAAGGCCTCCTCCTGCTCGGGTTCGAGGTTGACGCCTATGGTGAAGGTGGCGTTAGTGGACCCGTCCTCGTCGACTGGTATCTGATTGGTTTTCGCCTTGTCTTGGGTGAATAACTACTTCTTCTTAGCCGGTGCAGCCCCCTTGGGCTCGAGGGCATCAGTGCCGGTGGGCTGCGCCACCGCGGCTATCTTGAAGGCAAGCTTGAGCGCCTGCAGTGCATCTCTTGTGTCTCCTTACACGGTGAGGACGCCGCTGCTCCCGGGCATCTTCATGAGGTTGTACGTCGGGTGAGTCGCTGCCATGAACCGGGCCAAGGCCGGGTAGCCGAGGATGGCGTTGTAGGGGAGGCCGATGGGGGCGATGTCGAAGTTGATCAGCTCTGTGCGGAAGTTGTTGTAGGTGCCGAAGGTCACCGGGAGGCGAATCTGCCCCAAGGAGGCGGTGGAACCGACTCCGATGCCCAAAAAGGCCTGCTGGGCTGGAGCCGCTCTAGTGGCACGTGGAGGAGGCTAAAGGCCTCCACAGAGAGCACGTTGAGGCCAGCCCCGCCGTCAATGAGGGTCCTGGTGACGGCCACTTGGCAGATGGTGGGGGTGCACAGAGTGCACCCGAACCGGCGGGGTTGAAGGGGTGATTGTCCGAGTTGAAGGTCAAATCGGCCTCGGGCGCCACCCAACCCGGGGGAGCTTCTCGGCACTTGGAGGTGGTGCCGATCTGGCGTATTGGTCGAGGAAGAGGCCGCGCAGCTCCCCCCAGGAGGTCACAGAAGTCGTCGGTAGATGGAGAAGCCACATGCAGAAAAACGCCGGTGAGGGCCATGTGGAACCAGTTGGCTATCACCCTGTCGTCGCCCCCGGCTTCGACGACGGCCTCCTCGTACGCCAGCAGGAAGACCAACGGATCTGTCGCACCATTGTAGGGCGGTGGCATCTTCGGCTTGAACTTGTGCGGCCACCGCACCTGTCGCAGGGCAGGGGCCAAGGCTCGGAGCCCCCTGGCCCCAGTGCCGACATCGGCTATAGGAGAGGGCGGTGCGTCCGCGGGGGCGTGATGGCCATGGGACGACGAACCGGCTGGAGTTAGCGATGGGGTGGCGGTGCGGCCATCGCACCACACCGAAGGATGCAGGGACGAGGCCTGCTGCTCGTTCCCCGCCGAGCCGGTGGCAGTGTTGGCGGCAGGCGACGGGGAACGATGGGGCCGACCGCCGACAGGCGCCGTCTGGGCGACGCGGGTGGCGAGAGCAGCCCGACGCTCGGCGCGAGCTCGACGAGCGTCAGCCATGGACACGGCGGAAGATCACACGCGACTAGCGAAAGAAAGATTCCTGCGCACCCCTACCTGGCGCGCCAAATGTCGGATTTTGGGTTCCGGAAGACCCTTGAGGTTCGAACACTGGGGTGCGCGCGAAGATCTTTCCCCTACTAGCTCACGCGTCGAAGTCTCGCAAGGATCTAAGCAAAACAGATGAACACACAAGGGACGCGAGATTTATACTGGTTCAGGCCACCATTGGTGTAATACCCTACTCCAGTGTGTGGTGTTGTGGATTGCCTCAGGGGCTGATGATGAACAATACAAAGGGAGAACAACCTCGCGAGGGGCTGTTCTTGAGCTGGTGTGATGAACTGCTAGGGCGAGTTCAGTCGCTTCTCTCTCTCTGGTCGATCTGTTCTCTCTATCTGATCCCCCCTACTCTGTGGTGGCTAGTCCTATTTATAGAGGGAGGCCCTGGGCCTCTTCCCAAATAATGAGTGGGAAGGGCGCCAACAATTAGCCATTTTGAAGGGGAACATCTAGTACACTTATCCTGACTAAAGTTGGTCTTCGGCTGCCAAAGGCTCTGGCGATGACGCCGTCCTGGGCTCCACGGACCTCCATCCGGCCGTTCTGCTGGTCTTGGTCTTGTTACACCGAAACGGTAACCTTTGCCTGATGCCTTGGCCTATGCTTGCCCCCTTTGCGCCAAAAGGGAAACAAGGACACTGCGCCGGCCGGCGCCCGCCTGGCGCTCGCCTGGCCTCGATCGTCATGGCTTGCGTCACGGGCTCCTAGGGAGGTACCCTGCCTTGATCTCTCCGCCTCCTCGCGAGCCTACCTGAGGAGGCTGCTCCTGAGGAAGCTTCCTGTCGCCCGCCCCGCGAGGCTTGGCCCCTCGCGAGGGTCTTGAGCTTGAGCTGATGAAGCTGGGTTGTGTTGGGCCCCCACTTGAGCCGCACCGCAGGCCGCAGGCAGGCAAGTCTGGGGACCCCCGTTCCCACAACGCCGATAGTGGGACAAAAAGGAGAATCCCTATCTCTTTATAAAGGCGGTAGAAACTATGTGCCTCCTCACTTGCCCGTTAAAATCGCTTATTCAACAAGCGCCACTATTGATGGCGCGGTTGGGTTACCCATGCCCGTATTGATGAGAATCCCGCGATAAGGGGACATGATCTCTGCTTCGATAAGACGTGTCAAAGAAACTGCCTCGCATTGCGTGCAGCAGCTGGATGCGAAAAACGGTTTGAATAATGACCGGACCGTGGCGTGATGTCATGCTACAAAAAGCTGTCGGCAGATTAGATTTGTGGAACAGTGTGCTCTCTACGGTGGTATCTGGAATTTGTTTTGCAGAGCCGGACATGATTCTCGTGTTCAAAATCTTCTGTGGAGTATTCGGAGAAGGAACCCGCCTTGCAATGCTGAAGACAATCTGCGCGCCGGACTCATCGTCATTGAAGCCTGGTTCAGGGGCTACTGAGGGAGTCCTGGATTAAGGGGTCCTCGGACAGCCGGACTATATACTTTGGTCGGACTGTTGGACTATGAAGATACAGGATTGAAGACTTCGTCCCGTGTCTGGATGGGACTCTCCTTTGCGTGGAAGGCAAGCTTGGCAATTCGGATATGTAGATCTCCTTCTCTATAACCGACTCTGTGTAACCCTAGCCCCCTCCGGTGTCTATATAAACCGGAGGGTTTAGTCCGTAGGACAACAACAATCATAATCATAGGCTAGCTTCTAGGGTTTAACCTCTACGATCTTGTGGTTGATCAACTCTTGTAATACTCATATCATCAAGATCAATCAAGCAGGAAGTAGGGTATTACCTCCATCGAGAGGGCCCGAACCTGGGTAAAACATCGTGTCCCCTGCCTCCTGTTACCATTAGCCTTAGAAGCATAGTTCGGGACCCCTACCCGAGATCCGCCGGCTTTGACACCGACAATGAGTTAGCCCGAGTGTTCACCAGAACGCTTGAGGGAACTTGCAAGAGACCAGCCGGTCTACCAGAGCTGCAGCATTGCGTGCAGAAACCAAATGAAACCCTGAGAGATTATATGCAGAGATAGATCACTCTGCACCACACAGTGGAAAATGTGTCTGATCACCAAGCAGTTTGTGCTTTCAAGGAAGGCGTTCGCTACAGAGAGCTTGTCCTAAAATTCGGTCGGACAGGAGATATGTCCTTGACTCGGATGATGGAGATTGCTACCAAATATGCTAACAGCAAAGAGGAAGACCGATTCTGGAGTGGCAAGCACAAAACAGTCGCCCAAGACAACGGGGGAGGAAATTCCAGTCGGAAGCAGAAGCGAAAGGCTGAGGCAGCAGGTCCTCCCGAGGCAGCGGTGTTAAATCAAGGAAAGTTCAAAGGGAAACCTAAAGGGCCCTGGACCCCTAAGAATGTGAAAGATCATGATGGAAATGATGTGTTGGATTTTCCGTGTCACATTCACACCAAGAAGGATGAGGAGGGAAATCTGATTCTCCCCAAGCATACCCCTCGACAATGTCGACTCCTTATTCAGAGCATCCAAGAAAGTAAACCTAGTAGCAAGGAAAAAGTGCCTGAGAAGGAAGAAGAGGATAAGGAAGATGACGGTGATTATCCCAATGTCAATGCCACCTTGATGATTTTTGCCGATATTGAGAGCAAAAGTCGACTGAAGGTCATTAACAGAGAAGTAAATATGGTTGCTCCGGCAACACCAAGATACCTGAAGTGGTCAAAAGGTTCCTATTACATTCGACCAGTCTGACCACCCGGCACGCGTAGCTACCCCTGGGTGGTAGGCGCTGGTGTTCGACCTAGTCGTGGGGGGTACCCGACTGACTAAGGTCCTGATGGATGGTGGTAGTGGCCTGAATATCCTGTATGCCGAAGCTCTCAAAGGAATGGGCATCCCGATGTCCAAACTCAGCGAGAGCAACATGCGATTCCATGGCATCATTCCAGGAAACAAAGCCGAATCACTCGGCCAAATCACTCTTGATGTGGTTTTCGGTGATGAGAAGAATTTCCGCAAGGAGAAGTTGACGTTTGAGGTAGTGGATTTCCAGAGTGCATATCATGACATTCTGGGCAGACCTGCTTATGCTAGCTTTATGGCTCAAACATGCTATATTTACCTCAAGATGATGATGCCTGGCCCCAAAGGCGTCATAACGGTTTCCGGTAACCGCCAGAGAGCATAAGATTGTCTTCAAGATGGAGCAAAAATAGCAGATGAGCAGATGACAGCAGTGGAGTTCCAAGAATACCAGAAAATAGCAGATCCGAGTGATTTGCCGCGTGCTAAGAGGCCTGCTTCATTGTCAGCATTTCAGTCGGCCGGAGAGAGCAAGCCAGTTCATGTTCACCCGACTGATCCCAATGCTGCTCCGACCCATATCTCGTCGACACTCGACAGCAAATAGGAAGAAGCACTCATCCAGTTCTCCATGAGAACTGGGACATCTTTGCGTGGAGACCATCTGACATGCCAGGTGTACCCAGGGAACTGGCTGAGCATCGTTTGCGAGTCAATCCAAAAGTAAAACCCGTCAAAGAGTACCTCCATCGATCCGCCACAGAGAAGAGAAAAGCCATTGGCGAGGAAGTGGCTCAGCTCCTGGCTGCCGAGTTTATCCGCGAGATATGCCACTTCGAGTGGCTCGCCAATGTCGTTATGGTTCCCAAGAAAGACGATTCACTTCGAATGTGTATTGACTTCAAACATATCAATCGGGCCTGCCCGAAAGATCATTTCCCTCTACCCCGCATCGACCAGATTGTCAACTCAACCGCGGGATGTGAGAGACTGTCCTTCCTGGACGCTTATTCCGGGTACCATCAGATCCGACTGTATGGACCCGATGAGATAAAAACAGCTTTCATCACCCCGTTTGGGTGTTTTTGCTATGTTACTATACACTTAGGCCTCAAGAATGTTCGTGCCACATTCATGCACATGATTCAGAAGTGCCTGCTCACTCAAATCAGTTGGAATGTGGAAGCATATATGGACGACATAGTGGTTAGGTCACGTAAAGGTTCCGACCTGCTGACTGACTTAGCTGAAACCTTTGCCAGCCTGAGAATGTATGATATCAAGTTTAACCCATCCAAGTGCACATTTGGAGTCCCAGGCGGAAAGTTACTTGGTTTCCTTTTTTCCGAACGGGGGATCGAGGCCAACCCAGAGAAATTGGCACAATCCTCCGAATGAAGCGCCCAGTCCACCTGCATGATGTTCAGAAGCTTACTGGTTGCTTGGCCGCTTTGAGCCGATTCATCTCGCGCCTCGGTAAAAAGGCACTGCCTCTTTACCGACTGATGAAGAAGTCCAACAAATTTGAGTGGAGTGACGAAGCTAAAGCAGCGATTAAAGAGCTCAAAGCCCTACTTTCCACCTAGCCAGTGCTTGCTGCTCCGGTTAGGAAGGAGCCTCTGTTGCTTTACATCGTAGCCACATGACAAGTTGTTAGCACAGTGCTCACGGTCGAGCGGGAAGAAGAAGGCAAGGCCTTCAAAGTTCAGCACCCTGTGTATTACATCTCAGATGTCTTAACCCCGTCCAAGTAGACATATCCTGATTATCAGAAGCTTGTTTATGGGATTTACCTGACCATGAAGAAAGTTGCACATTATTTCTCTGATCATTCAATATCAGTCGTTAGTGATGCTCCTTTGTCAGAGATCCTGAACAACAGAGATGCAACTGGTCGAGTGGCAAAGTGGGTGATTGAACTTCTTCCTTTGGATATCAAATTTGAGGCAAAGAAGGCCATTAAGTCTCAAGCAATTGTAGACTTCCTCGCAGAGTGGACTGAACAGCAGCAACCGATTCAAATTCAGTCGGAACATTGGACCATGTTCTTTGATGGGTCCAAGATGTTGAATGGCTCTGGTGCAGGAGTGGTTTTAGTGTCCCCACGAGGAGAAAAGCTCAGTTATGTCCTTCAGATTCACTTTGACTCTTCAAACAATGAAGCAGAGTATGAAGCTCTTTTATATGGGTTGTGTATGGCCATTTCACTCCGCGTCCTACGCCTAATGGTTTATGGCAACTCAGATTTGGTGGTCAACCAAGTGATGAAGGAATGGGATGTCAGTAGTCCGCAATGACATGTTACTGCAATGCAGTGAGGAAGCTGGAAAAGAAGTTTGAGGGATTGGATCTCCACCACATACCACGAATCAAAAACCAAGCTGTTGATGATCTGGCAAAGATAGGTTCCACTCGGAAGCCTATCCCCAGCAATGTGTTCTTGGAGCACCTCCATACCCTGTCAGTACAAGAAGACCCCTTCAAGGAAGAGCCCTCGCAACCGATAAGTCCAACCGACCCGACTGAGGTAGAGATTCCAGCCGTGGTCGACCTGATCATGGAAGTCTTAGTGATTACTCCCGATTGGACGGTCCCATACATCACGTACATTCTCAGAAAAGAGCTCCCGGAGGACGAAGAGAGGATCGCCAGATAGTCCGTCGATCCAAAGCTTTCACCGTGATAAAAGGGCAGCTTTATAGAGAGAGTGTCACAGGAGTTGCACAACGCTGCATCACCCCGAAAGAAGGTCAAATGATCCTAAATGATATCCACTCGGGGACCTGTGGTCACCATGCGTCCTCTCGGACCATCATGGCCAAAGCATACCGAGCGGGGTTATATTGGCCTCGAGCAAATGAGATGGCAAAGGATATAGTCGACAAGTGCGCAGGTTGCCAGTTCTACTCCAACATGTCTCACAAGCCCACATCTGCCCTGAAGACTATTCCGCTCGTTTGGCAGTTCGCAGTCTGGGGATTGGATATGGTCGGACCCTTCAAAACTGGCGTGAGTGGCTTCACCCATTTGCTTGTAGCAGTCGACAAGTTTACCAAGTGGATCGAAGCCAAGCCCATCAACAACCTTGGAGCAGGCACTGCCGTCAGTTTCATCAGAGAGTTGATATTCAGATATGGAGTTCCTCACAACACCATCACAGATAACGGATCCAACTTTGATTCTGATGAGTTCAAGGCATTCTATGCATGTCAAGGCAATCGGGTCGACTACGCGTCCGTCGCGCACCCGCAGTCGAATGGACAAGCTGAAAGGGCGAATTGTTTGATCCTTCAAGGGTTAAAACCTCGTCTGATGCATGATCTTAAGCATGCTGCTGGAGCTTGGGTGACTGAACTACCATCAGTCCTATGGGGGCTTAGGACAACACCCAACCGGTCGACTGAACGAACCCCCTTCTTCCTGGTGTATGGCACCGAGGCAGTGCTTCCGAGTGACTTGCTGCACAATGCTCCCATAGTTGAACTGTTCTCAGAAACTGAAGCAGAGCAAGCACGTGAAGACGCAGTCGATCTCTTGGAGGAAGAACGCGAGATGGCTTTGGTCAGGTCTACCATTTATCAGCAAGATCTGTGTCGATTCCACACCCGCAATGTCAGAGGTCGAGCGTTTCAGGAAGGACACCTTGTGCTCCGAGTGGTTCAGAAACGACCTCACAAGCTCGCTCCGGCCTGGGAAGGTCCCTTCATCATCACCAAGGTGCTACACAACGGAGCATATCATATCCACAACATAGCCAAGAAAATAGACGAGCCACATGCATGGAACGCAGAGCCGCTTCGTCCTTTCTATACCTAGAATCAGTCGACCCGTCGAGTTGTAATAAAAGCATTCCAGATTATTTTCCAAAGACAAGATCGTTACAGTATCTTAATGATTGGTTTCCCATAATCACTTGTGTCCAAATTCCCCAGTGGGTGGCTTAGCCACGAACCTCATTCGCCTAAGTTAAAAACATTCCGAGTGGAGAGCAATCCTCCCACTCGGGGGCTTAGCTGCGACCCCGTAATCACCTAAGTTAAAAAACACTCCGAGTGGAGAGCGATCCTCCCACTCGGGGGCTTAGATGCGACCCCATAGTCACCTAAGTTAAAAAAACACTCCGAGTGGAGAGCAATCCTCCCACTCAGGGGCTTAGCTGCGACCCCGTAATCACCTAAGTTAAAAAACACTCCGAGTGGAGAGCGATCCTCCCACTCGGGGGCTTA
>NC_041381.1:93049486-93116267 GCF_002162155.2 Triticum dicoccoides
CCTAAGTTAAAAAACGCTTCGAGTGGAGAGCAATCCTCCCACTCGGAGACTTAGCTGTGGCCCCGTAATTGCCTAAGTTAAAAAACATTCCGAGTGGAGAGCGATCCTCCCACTCGGAGACTTAGTTGCGACCCCGTAATCGCCTAAGTTAGAAAACATTCCAAGTGGAGAGCGATCCTCCCACTCGGGGGCTTAGCTGCGACCCCGTAATCGCCTAAGTTAAAAAACACTCCGAGTGGAGAGCGATCCTCCCACTCGGGGACTTAGCTGTGACCCTGTAATCGCCTATGTTAAAAAACACTCAGAGTGAGGAGCAATCCTCCAACTCGAGGACTTGGCTGCGACCCTGTAATCGCCTAAGTCACACGGGCGTCGACTGAGCATTACCTCTGAGCTACGCCACAAATACAATGTTCCGTTCCTATCCGCAAGGACGAGGAGGCGTCGACTGAGCACAACCTCTGAGCTACGCCACAAGTACAATGCTCCATCCCTATCTGCAAGGACGACGAGGTGTAGGCTGAACACCACGTTTGAGCTCCATCACAAGTACAATGTAATTTCATTCGGCAAAGGGTGAGGAGATCAAATCCACTCGGAACCGAGGGACAATCAGAAACAGTGTAAGAAACAGAGCAAAAGCCACGATATTCAAAGAAATCCAAATTCGGATAAACTCCGCAAAAGTTCAGAACTGCAGCGGACAAGAGTGCTCAGGTATCAAGCCTGAAAGAGTTTAATGATTACACGATCAATCGGCATTCCGAGGCAAATAAGTGTGGGGCATAATGTTTTTCAGTTACTCGTCAGGAAAGGGGTTGGCTGGATCACAAAAGCTGTCAAGGTCAATGCTGTCCACAATGCGAGTGGCCGCCTCAAGGAAGGGGTCCATGAAGGATTGGAAGGTGTGCTTCTTAGTGTTCGCCAACTTGAGGGCCGCCAGCTTGTCTTCTCTGGCATCTTCGTAGTGCACTCGGACCAATGACAGGGCAACGTCAGCGCCACAGCGAGCAGATGATTTCTTCCATTCCTGCACTCGGCCAGGGATTTGATTCAGTCGAGTCATCAGCGACTTGAGATCTTGTGAGAGTTCTGCCTGAGGCCAGAGTTCGGCATCAACCCGAGTCATCGCCGCCTTCAGTCGAGCCAGATAAGCAACAGCACTATCCATGCGTGATTCCAACCACAGCAAGCTCATCGCAACATCATCTTTAACGGGACAATTGATGGGGTCGAGACCCGTGTCGACCCGCCCAGTCTCAGCCTCAAAGTCCTGGCAAAGTTCTGCACAATCAGAAAAAACCGTGAGCCGGTGGTATAACAAGACATCCGAATCGACGGCAACTAATCAGTCGAACAATGATACCTTCAAGCTTCAGGACCAGTTTTGCAGCAAGTTGTCCCGGATAGGACTCCAGCTTGCCCGTCTTGGCTTTGAGGCTTCCGACTTCATTGGTCAGGTTCTCCTTGTCGTTCTTCAGTTGCTCAACCTCCTGATTGGCCTCAGAGATGGCGGTCTTCAGCTTCGAGTTCTCCTCTTCCAACTTGCCGACCGAAGCCAGCTTCTTGTCCGCAAGTGCTGTCTTCTCTCGCGCCTCCTTTTGAGCAGCACCAAGATCCAGATCCTTCTTCTCCAGAGCCTCCTTCATTTTCTCTAAAGAAACAATACTCTTGAGACGATCTTGAAGCTGACGGTTTTCACTACGCACATCTGTTCGTGTGAAGTCACTCTGTTCAAAGAGACTGAAAGAAAAAACACTGAGAAGCACGAGCCACAAGGTGGACAGGTGACGATTGGTTACCTCCCATGATAGTTGTTTCTTCCTGAGCAGTCTTGAGGTTCTTCTTCGCCAGTTCAAGATCAAGATTGAGGCTGATTTGATTCTTGTTCAACTCAGAAAGTTGAGCCCCAAGATCACAAGACCTCTGCAGTCAGCGAGAGAGAGATATCAGTCGACAAAAATAAAAGATAATCACAGTGAAAGTTACTCTAAGACTACTGCCGAATAGTCTCGGGGACTACACCCAGTGGGTGCACTTAGCATGCCCCCACTGGTTTGGATCAACACTCATCATGGTCTTCCCAGCATGAGTAAAAAAAGTAGATTCTCAGACCCCAGCCGACTGCTAGCAGTCGACCGTGGTCTCAAGGACTACACCCAGTGGGTGCACTCTGCGTGCCCCCACCGGTTCGGATAGACACTCGACTCAGCATGAGTCGAGTGGAGTGGAAGACCTATTAAACTTTAAGGTAGGCACACCCCAGTGGGTGATCGGATATGAAACACGGACCCATGATAGTAGATGCACATATGGGCAGCGAAGCAACAACGGCAGTTTTTCATGATTCAAAAGTTCAGTCGGGAGTTAACTGACCTTAACGTTGGTCTGTAGAGCGGTGCTGGCATTATAGGCCACCTGACTGGCCTCGTGCATCACCTTCACTTGCTCCATAACAAGATTCACCTGGCGAAGAGCCTTCCTGGCGGCACTTGGCGAGTCGTCCGGAGTTTGCTATGTAGCAAAGAGTGATGGCGCCAAGGCGGTCGAAGCAGCCACTGGGTCGAACGCATGGAGTTGCACTGGAGCAGCAGGAGTCGGAGTAGTCGACCCTGATGGGCGATCAGTCGTCAGCGGGTCGGCGAATGTTCCGTTGGTCCGAACTGGATCTCCGGATCGCTCGACCACCGCCTCAAGCACCGGCGTCGACTCAGGGACTTGAACTTCAAGCCCTCTCCCGCTCGAGCCCTTGCCTCTCCTCCTCCTCTCCATTAGAGGCACTTCTTCTTCATCATCATCGGGAAGTACGACGATGTCTCGTGGAACTGCAGCAAAAAGAAAACATCAGAGATTCAGCTGACCGACAACTCAATCGACAAAATAAGTGTTAGTCGAGCGGATTTACCAGCTCGGGAGGTGGCCGCGTCATCAGTTTCCTCATCTCCTGGAGCTTGTCAATGTCCATGTCAGTCGTGGCAGAGGTTGCGCTGGAAAGGTGCACGATCCGATTCGGTCAAAACAAAAGAATCAGTCGGTAGAGGTAAACATAAAAAGGATACTCACCTAGAGGCAACAGGAACATCCATCTTGATCCTGGGCAGAGTGTTCCGAGCTTTTGGAGGAGCATCCTTGGGCTATTTGGCGACTTTTTCTGTTGGCTCCGGAGTCGACGTCCGAGTGCGCTTCTGCGTTTGGGTGCTTGGGGCCACGTTCTTACCGCACCCGCCCGCTGGGTCATGGTGTTGCTTGGATCGACGTTCTGAGCGAGGCGGCGAGTCGACCGCTTCTTCGTTTTCTGACTCGTCGCTTTCCTCCTCGTCTTTTTCGTCCGAAGATTCCCATTCACCGCTCTCCTCCGCACAGTTCTCTCCCTCCTGGCCCTGCTCCAGAACTTGTTCACCATTGGGCATCGAGTACATCTCAATAAAAACCTATAAGACAAGAAGTCGAGTAAAAGTCTGTCGGGTTCAAGAGCAGTCGGAATATATCCCCAAAAACAGTCAGCGACGGAAGACACACCTAGTCTGGCAGATTGCTGTCCCTGAAGCGGTCGACTCTCCTGGCTCCTCTGGGGTTGTCTGTTGGGGAACATAGTAATTTCAAAAAAATTCCTACGCACACGCAAGATCATGGTGATGAATAGCAACGAGAGGGGAGAGTGTTGTCCACGTACCATTGTAGACCAAAAGCGGAAGCGGAAGCACAACGTGGTTGATGTAGTCGTACGCCTTCACGATCCGACCGATCAAGTACTGAACGCACGGCACCTCTGAGTTTAGCACACGTTTATCTCGATGACGTCCCTCGAACTCCTATCCAGTCGAGCTTTGAGGGAGAGTTCCGTCAGCACGACGGCGTGGTGAGGATGATGATGTTCTACCGACGCAGGGCTTCGCCTAAGCACCGCTATGGTATTATCGACGTGCACTATGGTGGGGGGGCACCGCACACGGATAAGAGATCCAAGGGATCAATTGTTGTCTCTAGAGGTGCCCCTGCCCCCGTACATAAACGAGCAAGGGGGGAGGCGGCCGGCCTAGGAGGTGGGCGCGCCAAGGGCGCAGTCCTACTCCTACCGGGAGTAGGACTCCTCCTTTCCTTGTGGGAGTAGGAGAAGGGAAGGAAGAAGGAGAAGGAAGGAAGGGGGCGCCCCCCCTCCCTAGTCCAATTCGGACCAGTCCATGTGGAGGGGTGCGGCCACCCTTTGAGGCCTTTCTCTCCTTTCCCGTATGGCCCATTAAGGCCCAATACGAATTCCCATAACTCTCCGGTACTCCGAAAAATACCCGAATAACTCGGAACCTTTTCGAAGTCCGAATATAGTCGTCCAATATATCGATCTTTACGTCTCGACCATTTCGAGACTCCTCGTCATGTCACCGATCTCATCCGATACTATGAACTACCTTTGGTACATAAAAACTCATAAACTCATAATATAACCGTCATCAAACTTTAAGCGTGCGGACCCTACGGGTTTGAGAACTATGTAGACATGACCAAGACATGTCTCCGGTCAATAACCAATAGAGGAACCTGGATGCTCATATTGGCTCCCACATATTTTATGAAGATCTTTATCGGTCAAACCGCAGAACAACATACGTTGTTCCCTTTGTCATCGGTATGATACTTGCCCGAGATTCGATCGTCGGTATCTCAATACCTAGTTCAATGTCGTTACCGGCAAGTTTCTTTACTCGTTCGGTAATACATCATCCTGCAACTAACTCATTAGTTACAATGCTTGCAAGGCTTATAGTGATGTGCATTACCGAGTGGGCGTAGAGATACCACTCCGACTATAAGAGTGACAAATCCTAATGTCGAAATACGCCAACCCAACAAGTACCTTCAGAGACACCTGTAGAGCACCTTTATAATCACCCAGTTACGTTGTGATGTTTGGTAGCACACAAAGTGTTCCTCCGGTAAACGGGAGTTGCATAATCTCATAGTTATAGGAACATGTATAAGTCATGAAGAAAGCAATAGCAACATACTAAACAATCAAGTGCTAAGCTAACGGAATGGGTCAAGTCAATCACATCATTCTCCTAATGATGTGATCCCGTTAATCAAATGACAACTCATGTCTATGGTTAGGAAACTTAACCATCTTTGATTAACGAGCTAGTCAAGTAGAGGCATACTAGTGACACTATGTTTGTCTATGTATTCACACATGTACTATGTTTCCGGTTAATAAAATTCTAGCATGAATAATAAAAATTTATCATGAAATAAGGAAATAAATAATAACTTTATTATTGCCTCTAGGGCATATTTCCTTCATTGTCCTTGTTGTCTGTAATGCTCTTCAACCACATGGCCACCGTCTTAGCTGGTACTTCCTCTGGATGGACCCAAGCGGTGTCGTCGACCCCATAGTACATCCACATAGGATGGTCATGGGCCTGGAGAGGCTAGATGCGTTGACTGAGGAATACTTCCAGCAGATCCATGCCAGTGACGCCCTGATTGATCAGTTGGACCACCCTCTCAACTAGCATGTTCGTCTCCATGCTCTCAGCAGCAGTCACTTTCAGCGAGGAAGGAGTCTGAACACGATCAAAGGTGAAGTGGGGAAGTCCGATCGACTGGCCTGGAGTTGCGAGGTCCTGGCAGTAGAACCAGGTGGATTGCCAGCCCCTGACCGATTCAGGAAGAGTCATGGAAGGGAAAGAGCTCCTCTGCCTCTTCTGGATGCCCAAGCCCCCACACATCTGAATGACATGTGTTTTCTCGTCACTCGTGTTTGCTTTCTTCACCGACTGAGAACGGATGGTGAAAATGTGCTTGAAAAGACCCCAGTGCAGTCGACACCCCAGAAAATTCTCGCACATGGACACGAATGCAGCAAGATATGTGATGGTATTGGGAGAGAAGTGATGGAGTTGGGCACCAAAGAAATTCAAGAAACCCGGAAAAAGGGGTGAGGAGGAAGCGAGAAGCCCCGGTCGACATGGGTGGCGAGTAGAACACACTCACCGGCCGTGGCTGTCGCTCCGCCTCCCCCTCTATGTCTACAATGCTCTGTACGGAGCTACTCTAGCTAATTGCTCCCACTTTCAATATGCATCCAGATTGAGACTTAGAGTCATCTAAATCAGTGTCAAATCTTGCATCGATGTAACCCTTTACGACGAACCTCTTGTCACCTCCATAATCGAGAAACATATCCTTATTCCACTAAGGATAATTTTGACCAATGTCCAGTGATCTACTCCTAGATCACTATTGTACTCCCTTGCCAAACCAGGGCAGAGTATACAATAGGTCTGGTCCATAGCATGGCATACTTTTATAAAACCTATGACTGAGGCATAGGGAATGACTTTCGTTCTCTTTCTATTTTCTGCCGTGGTCGGGATTTGAGTCTTACTCAATTTCACACCTTTGCAACACAGGTAAGAACTCTTTCTTTGACTGTTCCATTTTGAACTACTTCAAAATCTTGTCAAGGTATGTACTCATTGAAAATCTTATCAAACGTCTTAATCTATCTCAATAGATCTTGATGCTCAATATGTAAGTAGCTTTACTAAGGTCTTTCTTTTAAAGAACTCCTTTCAAACACTTCTTTATGCTTTCCAGAAAAATTCTACATCATTTCTGACCAACAATATGTCACTCACATATACTTAGTGCCCCCACTCACTTTATTGTAAATACATGCTTCAGTGCAAGTCCGTATAAAACTATATGCTTTGATCAACTTATCAAAGCGTATATTCCAACTCCGAGATGCTTGCACCAGTCTATAGATGGATCGCCGGAGCTTGCACATTTTGTTAGCACCTTTAGGATTGACAAAACCTTCTTGTTGCATCATATACAACTCTTCTTTAAGAAAACCATTAAGGAATGCAGTTTTGACATCCATTTGCCAGATTTCATAAAATGTGGCAATTTCTAACATGAATCGGACAGACTTAAGCATCGCTACAATTGAGAAAATCTCATTGTAGTCAACACCTTGAACTTGTAAAAACCTTTTTGCGACAAGTCGAGCTTTGTAGATAGTAACACTATTATCAACGTCCGTCTTCCTCTTAAAGATCCATTTATTTTCTATGGCTTGCCGATCATCGGGCAAGTCCACCAAAGTCCACACTTTGTTCTCATACATGGATCCTATCTCAGATTTCATGGCCTCCAGCCATTTTGCGGAATCTGGGCTCATCATCGCTTCCTCATAGTTCTTAGGTTTATCATGGTCTAGTAACATGACTTCCAGAACAGGATTACCGTACCACTCTGGTGTGGACCGTACTCTCGAAGACCTACGAGGTTCTGTAGTAACTTGATCTGAAGTTTGATGATCATCATCATTAGCTTCCTCACTAATTGGTGTAGGAATCACTGAAACTAATTTCTGTGATGAACTACTTTCCAATTCGGGAGAAGGTACAATTACCTTATCAAGCTCTACTTTCCTCCCACTCACTTCTTTCGTGAGAAACTCCTTCTCTAGAAAGGATCCATCTTAGCAACGAATATCTTGCCTTCGGATATGTGATAGAAGGTGTACCCAACAGTTTCCTTTTGGTATTCTATGAAGACGCACTTCTCCGATTTGGGTTCAAGCTTATCAGGTTCAAACTTTTTCACATAAGCATCGCAGCCCCAAACTTTAAAAAATGACAACTTTGGTTTCTTGCCAAACCACAGTTCATAAGGCGTCGCCTCAACGGATTTTGATGGTGCCCTATTTAAAGTGAATGCAGTTGTCTCTAATGCATAACCCCAAAATGATAATGGAAAATCGGTAAGAGACATCATAGATCGCACCATATCTAATAAAGTGTGGTTACGATGTTCGGACACACCATTACGCTGTGGTGTTCTAGGTGGCGTGAGTTGCGAAACTATTCCGCATTGTTTCAAATGAAGACCAAACTCGTAACTCAAATATTCTCCTCTACGATCAGATCATAGAAACTTTATTTTCTTGTTACGATGATTTTCCACTTCACTCTGAAATTCTTTGAACTTTTCAAATGTTTCAGACTTATGTTTCATCAAGTAGATATACGCATATCTGCTCAAATCATCTGTGAAGGTCAGAAAATAACGATACCAGCCGCGAGCCTCAACACTCATCTGATCGCATACATCAGTATGTATTATTTCCAATAAGTCAGTTGCTCGCTCTATTATTTCGGAGAACAGAGTCTTAGTCATCTTGCCCATAAGGCATGGTTCGCAAGCATCAAGTGATTCCAAAATCCCATCAGCATGGAGTTTGTTCATGCTCTTTACACCAATATGACCTAAACGGCAGTGCCACAAATAAGTTGCACTATCATTATTAACTTTGCATCTTTTGGCATCAATATTATGAATATGTGTATCACTACGATCGAGATCCAATAAACTATTTTCATTGGGTGTATGACCATTGAAGGTTTTATTCAAGTAAAAAGAACAACAATTATTCTCTGACTTTAAATGAATAATCGTATTGCAATAAACATGATCAAATCATATTCATGCTCAACGCAAATGCCAAATAACATTTATTTAGGTTTAACACTAATCCCGAAAGTATAGGGAGTGTGTGATGATGATCATATCAATCTTGGAACTACTTCCAACACTCATTGTCACTTCCCCTCAACTAGTCTCTGTTTATTATGTAACTCCTATTTCGAGTTACTAATCTTAGCAACTGAACAAGCATCAAATACTCAGGGGCTAATATAAACACTAGTAAGGCACACATCAATAACCTGTATATCAAATATACCCTTGTTCACTTTGCCATCCTTCTTATGCACCAAATATTCAGGGCATTTCCGTTTCCAATGACCATTTCCTTTGCAGTCTAAGCACTCAGTTTCAGGCTTTGGTCCACCTTTGGGCTTCTTCGCGGGAGTGACAACTTGCTTGTCATTCTACTTGAAGTTCCCTTTCTTTCCCTTTGCCCTTTTCTTGAAACTAGTGGTCTTGGCAATCATCAACACTTGATGCTTTTTCTTGACTTCTACCTTCGTTTATATCAACATCGCGAAGAGCTCGGGAATCGTTTTCGTCATCCTTTGCATACTATAGTTCATCACGAAGTTCTACTAACTTGGTAATGGTGACTAGAGAACTCTGTCAATCACTATCTTATCTGGAAGATTAACTCCCACTTGATTCAAGCGATTGTAGTACCCAGACAGTCTAAGCACATGCTCACTAGTTGAGCAATTCTCCTCCATCTTTTAGCTATAGAACTTGTTGGAGACTTCACATCTCTCAACTCGGGTATTTGCTTGAAATATTAACTTCAACTCCTGGAACATCTCATATGGCCCATGATGTTCAAAACGTCTTTGAAGTTCCGATTCTAAGCCGTTAAGCATGGTGCACTAAACTATCAAGTAGTCATCATACTGAGCTAGACAAACGTTCATAACGTCTGCATCTGCTCCTGCAATAGGTCCATCACCTAGCGGTGCATCAAGGACATAATTCTTCTGTGCAGCAATGAGGACAATCCTCAGATCACGGATCCAATCCGCATCATTTATACTAACATCTTTCAACTTAGTTTTCTCTAGGAACATATCAAAATAAAACAGGGGAGCTAAACGCGAGCTATTGATCTACAACATAATTTGCAAAAAACTATCATCACGTGAAATGGAGTAGTTTTCAATGGTGAACATTACTATGTTGATCATATCTACTATATGATTCACGCTCGACCTTTCGGTCTCAGTGTTCCGAGGCCATATCTGCATATGCTAGGCTCGTCAAGTTTAACTTGAGTATTCTGTGTGTGCAAAACTGGCTTGCACCAATTGTAGATGGACGTAGAGCTTATCACACCTGATCATCACGTGGTGTCTGGGCACGACGAACTTTGGCAACGGTGCATACTCAGGGAGAACACTTTTATCTTGAAATTTAGTGAGAGATCGTCTTATAATGCAACCGTCAATCAAAGTAAGATAAGATGCATAAAAGATAAATATCACATGCAATCAATATAAGTGATATGATATGGCCATCATCATCTTGTGCTTGTGATCTCCATCTCCGAAGCACCGTCATGATCACCATCGTCACCGACGCGACACTTTCATCTCCATCGTAGCATCGTTGTCGTCTCACCAACTATTGCTTCTACAACTATCGCTACCGCTTAGTGATAAAGTAAAGCAATTACAGGGCGATTGCATTGCATACAATAAAGCGACAACCATATGGCTCTTGCCAGTTGCCGATAACTCGGTTACAAAACATGATCATCTCATACAATAAAATATAGCATCATGTCTTGACCATATCACATCACAACATGCCCTGCAAAAACAACTTAGACGTCCTCTACTTTGTTGTTGCAAGTTTTATGTGGCTGCTATGGGCTTAGCAAGAACCGTTCTTACCTACGCATCAAAATCACAACGATAGTTCGTCAAGTTAATGTTGTTTTAACCTTCTCAAGGACCAGGCGTAGCCACACTCGGTTCAACTAAAGTTGGAGAAACTGACACCCGCCAGCCACCTGTGTGCAAAGCATGTCGGTAAAACCAGTCTCGCGTAAGCGTACGCGTAATGTCGGTCCGGGCCGCTTCATCCATCAATACCGCCGAACCAAAGTATGACATGCTGGTAAGCAGTATGACTTGTATCGCCCACAACTCACTTGTGTTCTACTCGTGCATATAACATCAACACATAAAACCTAGCTCGGATGCCACTGTTGGGGAATGTAGTAATTTCAAAAAATTTCCTACGCACACGCAAGATCATGGTGATGCATAGCAACGAGAGGGGACAGTGTTGTCCACGTACCCTCGTAGATTGAAAGAGGAAGCGTTAGCACAACGCGGTTGATGTAGTCATACGTCTTCACGATCCGACCGATCAAGTACCGAACGCACTGCACCTCCGAGTTTAGCACACGTTCAGCTCGATGACGTCCCTCAAACTCCAATCCAGCCGAGCTTTGAGGGAGAGTTCCGTCAGCACGACGGCGTGGTGATGATAATGATGTTCTACCGACGCAGGGCTTCGCCTAAGCACCGCTACGATATTATCGAGGTGGACTATGGTGGGGGGGCACCGCACACGGCTAAGAGATCCAAGGGATCAATTGTTGTCTCTAGAGGCGCCCCCTGCCCCCGTATATAAAGGAGCAAGGGGGAGGCGGCCGGCCTAGGAGGTGGGGGCGCCAAGGGAGTAGGAGAAGGGAAGGAAGAAGGAGAAGGAAGGAAGGGGGCGCCCCCCTCCCTAGTCCAATTCGGACCAGTCCATGGGGAGGGGTGCGGCCACCCATTGAGGCCTTTCTCTCCTTTCCTGTATGGCCCATTAAGGCCCAATACGAATTCCCGTAACTCTCCGGTACTCCCAAAAATACCCGAATCACTCGGAACCTTTCCGAAGTCCGAATATAGTCGTCCAATATATCGATCTTTACGTCTCGACCATTTCGAGACTCCTCGTCATGTCCCTGATCTCATGCGGGACTCCAAACTACCTTCGTTACATCAAAACACATAAACTCATAATATAACCGCCATCAAACTTTAAGCGTGCGGACCCTACGGGTTCGAGAACTATGTAGACATGACCGAGACACGTCTCCGGTCAATAACCAATAGCGTAACCTGGATGCTCATATTGGCTCCCACATATTTTACGATAATCTTTATCGGTCAAACTGCATAACAACATACGTTGTTCCTTTGTCATCGGTATGTTACTTGCCCGAGATTCGATCGTCAGTATCTCAATACCTAGTTCAATCTCGTTACCGGCAAGTCTCTTTACTCGTTCCGTAATACATCATCCTGCAACTAACTCATGAGTTACAATGCTTGCAAGGCTTATAGTGATGTGCATTACCGAGTGGGCCCAGAGATACCTCTCCGACTATTGAAGTGACAAATCCTAATCTCGAAATACGCCAACTCAACAAGTACCTTTGGAGACACCTGTAGAGCACCTTTATAATCACCCAGTTACGTTGTGACGGTTGGTAGTACACAAAGTGTTCCTCCGGTAAACGGGAGTTGCATAATCTCATAGTTATAAGAACATGTATAATTCATGAAGAAAGCAATAGCAACATACTAAACGATCAAGTGCTAAGCTAACGGAATGGGTCAAGTCAATCACATCGTTCTCCTAATGATGTGATCCTGTTAATCAAATGACAACTCATGTCTATGGTTAGGAAACTTAACCATCTTTGATTAACGAGCTAGTCAAGTAGGGGCATACTAGTGACACTATGTTTGTCTATGTATTCACACATGTACTATGTTTCCGGTTAATACAATTCTAGCATGAATAATAAAAAATTTCTCATGAAATAAGGAAATAAATAATAACTTTATTATTGCCTCTAGGGCATCTTTCCTTCATTATCCTTGTTGCCTGTAATGCTCTTCAACCACATGGCCACCGTCTTAGATGGTACTTCCTCTGGATGGACCCAAGCGGTGTCGTCGACCCCAGAGTACATCCACATAGGATGGTCACGCGCCTAGAGAGGCTGGATGCATTGACTGAGGAATACTTCCAGCAGATCCATGCCAGTGACGCCCTGATTGATCAGTTGGACCACCCTCTCAACTAGCATGTTCGTCTCCATGCTCTCAGCAGTAGTCACTTTCAGCGAGGAAGGAGTGTGAACACGATCAAAGGTGAAGTGGGGAAGTCCGATCGACTGGCCTGGAGTTGCGAGGTCCTGGCAGTAGAACCAGGTCGACTGCCAGCCCCTAAGCGATTCAGGAAGAGTCATGGAAGGGAAAGAGCTCCTCTGCTTCTTCTGGATGCCCAAGCCCCCACACATCTAAATGACATGTGTTTTCTCGTCACTCGTGTTTGCTTTCTTCACCGACTGAGAACAGATGGTGAAAATGTGCTTGAAAAGACCCCAGTGCGGTCGACACCCCAGAAAATTCACGCACATGGACAAGAATGCAGCAAGATATGTGATGGTATTGGGAAAGAAGTGATGGAGTTGGGCGCCGAAGAAATTCAAGAAACCCCAGAAAAAGGGGTGAGGAGGAAGCGAGAAGCCCCGGTCGACATGGGTGGCGAGCAGAACACATTCACCCGAGCGTGGCTGTGGCTCCGCCTCCCCCTCTGGCAACCTTGCAGCGCCCTTGGCGATCAACCCACACTCCACCAGTTCGTCCAGATCTTCCTGCCGGAGCGAAGACCGGATCCAATCGCCTTGGATCCAGCCTGGCGGCTGCGCAGAGCGCGACGACGACCCACGATTCTGTTTCTTGCCTTTTGCTGCCCCCGTCGCCTTCTTCGCGCGTTCCAGCGCTGTCGTCTTGTACTTCACCATGGTGGCAGAGTGGCAGTGTCGACAGCGGAGGAGCCGGATGTGGTGGAGAAGCAGAGGAAAAGAGGAAAAAATGGACGCGCACAGTGCAGGCGCCTCGGCTCCGTCGCCTTATAAAGGCCCACTTCCGAGTGGCTGACGCGTGGGTCCAGGCGATCCTGTCAAATCTCGCAACAGTCGCGCATGGCGTACATGGTGAAAAAGGTGGCACGGAGATCGAGGCGCTCCTGTTTATCCACCCTGCTTACCTCGGCACACTCCGTCCCGCGCGCTTCCCCGAAATTTCGAATCCCGTGAAATCCGGGATACACTGCAACCAATCGCGCCAAAGATTCAGCACCGCGAAACAACACTCGACAGATGATGTTACAAATTCACTCGGCAACTTTCTGAATCGATCAAGGCGACTGAGTCGAAGCTGAAGTTCTAACATGGGTCTTTTATCCTGCGTAAAATACTCGTGAAGCCCAAGGATCGGAGCAAGATCAACTTCAACATTCTTTCCACTCGGACCTTAATCCATTCGGGGGCTAATGATGAGGATACAGACCTAGGGTAGGGTCACAGGCCTGACCAATATGCCCTACCCAAGCTCACTACCCTAGAAGCAAAGAAGCTCAAGAGACAACAGAGGGTACCCAGTAAAGGTGTCGAGTGCAATCCACTCGACCAATGAACCACTCGGATACCCCTCCTTCCCGAAGTCACACGACCAGTCAATCACTCGACCATACAAGAAACCACTTGACCTACAGAAGACCAGAAGTCTGTCAGAACAGCAACGGGCGAGTATTCACTTCATAGTCTTGAAGGTCATTAAAGGCACTTAAGGCTGGCGTTACCAGTAACGCCTCAATCTTTATGTACATTCAACCCTCTGTAACGGGGGATGGTTGGGGTCCTGGCGAACTCTATATAAGCCACCCCCTCCTCTAGGACAAGGGTTCGCACCCCCTGTAACACACACACATTCATACATTCCAGTCGATCGCCTCCGGGCTCCGAGACGTCGGGCTTTTACCTCCTCCGAGAGGGGCCTGAACTCGTAAACACTTGCGTACAACCTTGTCATAGTTAGGACCTTGCCTCTCCATGCGTACCCCCTATACTTACTGTCAGACTTAGTACCACGACAGGTGGTGCTATCGTACATCCACGTTGATGGAGACTTCAACCCACAAAGGGTAACGGCCGCGTGAGTCCACGGAGGGCTCCACCCACGAAGGCTGCACGAAGAAGCACCTTGTCTATCCCACCATGGCCATCACCCACGAAGGACTTGCCTCACTTGGGTAGATCTTCATGAAATAGGCGATCTCCTTGCCCTTACAAACTCCTTGGTTCAACTCCACAATCTTGACGGAGTCTCCCAAGTGATACCTAACCAATCTAGGAGACACCACTCTCCAAAAGGTAATAGATGGTGTGTTGATGATGAACTCTGTACTCTTGCGCTTCAAATGATAGTCTCCCCAACACTCAACTCTCTCACACAAATTTGGCTATGGTGGAAAGATGATTTGACTGGAAAGCAACTTGGGGAAGGCTAGAGATCAAGATTCCTGTTGTCGGAATGGAATGTCTTGGTCTCAACACATGAGTAGGTGGTTCTCTTTCAGCAAATGAATGTTGGAAGTGTAGGCACGTTCTGATGGCTCTCGCCACGAATGAAGAGTGGGTGGAGGGGTATATATATAGCCTGCACACAAAATCTAACTGTTACACACAGATTCCCAAACTCGGTGAGACTAAATAGTGAAACTCAGTCAGACCAATTCAGTTCAAATTGTGAACATTAGGCTTTTCGGTGGGACCGACATGATCAACTCGGTGGGACCAATGCGCTACGGTTAGGGCATAACTTGATCTCAGTGAGACCGATCACATGAACTCATTGGGACCCATTTTAGTAATAGGCAAACATAGAGTTGGTCAGGCAAACTCGGTGGGCCCAATTCGCTCATTTCGGTGAGACAGAAACATTACGAAAAGGAAATAGGGAGTTTGGATTGCGAACTTGGTGGGACCGATCGCTCATTTCGGTGAGACCGAAATGTTACAAAGGGAAACAGAGAGTTTGCAATACCATCTCGGCGAGATCGAGATCCCTGTCGGTAAAACCGAAGTGATTAGGGTTTGTGGCAGTGGCTATGTCAAATGAACTCGGTGGCACCGGATAGGTCAAATCGGTGGGGCCAAGTTTGAGTTTTAGGTTTAGGACATATGTGGAAATGAGTAAGTGGTTGAGGGTTTGTGGAGCATATCACTAAGCATTTTGAGCAAGCAAGCCATTAAGCAACACCTCATCCCCTTTTAATAGTATTGGCTTTCCTGTGGACTCAATGTGATCTTGGATCACTAAAATGAAAATGTAGAGTCTTGAGCTTGTTGCCAATATGTGTCCTTAGCATTTTGAGGGGTCCACATCTCTAGTCCATGCCATGACAATCATTGAACTTTCTGAAATGATCATCTTGAAAGAGTATTAGTTCAATGATCTATATGTTGTTACGAATTGCCAAAACCACCCAGGGATTAGTTGCACTTTCACTTTCACCTAGCGGTGCATCAAGGACATGATTCTTCTATGCAGCAATGAGGATAATCCTCCAGTTATGGACCCAGTCCGTGTAGTTGCTACCATCATTTTTCAACTTAGCTTTCTCTAGGAACGCACTAAAATTCAGGGGAATGGTAGAATGGGCCATTGATATACAACATAGATATGCAAATACTATCAGGAGTAAGTTCATGATAAATTAAGTTCAATTAATCAAATCACTTAAGAAGTCACACTTAGATAGACATCCCTCGAGTTATCTAAACGATATGTGATCCAAATCAACTAATCCTTGTCCGATCATCACGTGAGATGGAGTAGTCATCAATGGTGAACATCTATATGTTGATCATATCTACTATATGATTTACATTCGACCTTTCGGTCTCTAGTGTTCCGAGACCATGTCTGTACATGCTAGGCTCGTCAAGTTTAACCCAAGTATTCTGCATGTGCAAAACTGTCTTGCACCCGTTGTATGTGAACATAGAGTCTCTCCCGATCATCACGTGGTGTCTCAACACGACGAACTGTAGCAACGGTGCATACTCAGGGAGAACACTTTTACCTTGAAATTTAATTAAGGGATCATCTTATAATGCTACCGCCGTACTAAGAAAAATAAGATGCATAAAAGATAAACATCACATGCAATCAAAATTTGTTACATGATATGGCCATCATCATCTTGTGCTTTTGATCTCCATCTCCAAAGCATCGTCATGATCTCCTTCATCACCGGCTCGACACCTTGAGCTCCATCGTTGCGTCGTGGTCATCTTGCCAACTATTGCTTCTACAACTATCACTAATGCATAGTGATAAAGTAAAGCAATTATATGGCGTTGGCATTTCATACAATAAAGAGACAACCATAAGGCTCCTGCGGTTGTCAGACATCTTACAAAACATGATCATCTCATACAATAACGTTTATCACATCATGACTTGACCATATCACATCACAACATGCCCTGCAAAAACTAGTTAGACGTCCTCTACTTTGTTGTTGCAAGTTTTACGTGGCTGTTACGGGCTTCTAGCAAGAACCGTTCTTACCTACGCATGAAACCACAATGGTGTTTCGTCAATTTTGTTGTTTTAATCTTCTTCAAGGATCGTCCGCAGTCAAATTCGATTCAACTAAAGTAGGAGAAACAGACACCGACCAGCCACCTTTATGCAAAATTAGTTGCATGTCTGTCGGTGGAACCGGTCTCATGTGCGTGGACATGTAAGGTTGGTTCGGGCCGCTTCATCCCACAATACCGCCGAATCAAAATAAGACGTTGGTGGTAAGCAGTATGACTACCACCGCCCACAACTCTTTGTGCTCTAATCGTCCATATCATCGATGCATAGACTTGGCTCGGATACCACTGTTGAGAAACGTTGCATGGAAAACAAAAAAAATTTACGCACTCGCAATGATCTATCTATGGAGATGCATAGCAACGAGGGAGAGAGTGCGTCTACGTACCCTCGTAGACCGTAAGCGGAAGCATTTGACAACGCGGTTGATGTAGTCGAACTTCTTCTAGCTCCGACCGATCAAGTACCAAATGTACGACACCTCCGAGTTCTGCACACGTTCAGCTCGGTGACGTCCTTTGCCTTCTTGATCCAGCAAGACGTCGAGGTAGTAGATGTGTTCCGTCAGCACGATGGCGTGGTGACGGTGATGGTGAAGTGATCCTCGTAGGGCTTCGCCTAAGCACTACAAATATATGATCGGGGGTGTAAACTGTGGAGGGGGGCGCCGCACACGGATAAAACTATTGTCTGGTGTGTGCTAGCCCCCCCCCCCCCACACACACACACACACACATATATATATATATATGTATATAGGTGGGAGGGAGAGGGGAGGCAGCCAGGAGGTGCCCAAGTAGGCCGAATCCTACTTGGGGTCTTCCCATGGCCGGCGCCCCCTGCCTTATTTGCCGGAGAGGGAAGGAAAGAGGAGGGAGGAACACTTCCGTTATCCGAATACTACTGTCCTATATATCAATCTTTACCTCTCAACCATTTCTAGACTCCTCGTCATGTCCGTGATCTCATCTGGGACTCTAAACAACATTTAATCACCAAATCACATAACTCATATAATAATATATCGTCATCGAACGTTAAGCGTGCGGACCCTACGAGTTCGAGAACTATGTAGACATGACCGAGACACCTCTCCGGTCAATAACCAATAGCGGAACCCGGATGCCCATATTGGCTCCTACATATTCTACGAAGATCTTTATTGGTCGAACTGTGATGACAACATACGACATACGCAATTCCTTTTGTCTATCGGTAGGTTACTTGCCCGAGATTCGAATATCAGTATCTTCATACCTAGTTCAATCTCGTTACCGGCAAGTCTCTTTACTCGTTTCGTAATACATCACCTCGTGACTAACTCCTTAGTCGTTTGCTTGCAAACTTATGATGTGTATTACCGAGAGGGCCCAGAGATACCTCTCCGATACTCGGAGTGACAAATCCTAATCTCGATCTATGCCAACTCAACAGACACCTTCGGAGATACCTGTAGAACATCTTTATAATCACTCAGTTGCATTGTGACGTTTGATAGAACACAAGGCATTCCTCTGGTATCTGGGAGTTCCATAATCTCATAGTCGAAGGAATATGTATTTGACATGAAGAAAGCAATAGCAATAAAACTGAACGATCATAATGCTAAGCTAATGGATGGGTCTTATCCATCACATCATTCTCCTAATGATTTGACCCCGTTATCAAATGACAACTCATGTCCATGATTAGAAAACCTTAACCATCTTTGATCAATGAGCTAGTCAAGTAGAGGCTCACTAGGGACATGGTGTTTGTTTATATATTCACACATGTATTTAGGTTTCCGATCAATACAATTCTAGCATGAATTATAAACCTTTTATCATGAATAAGGAAATATAAAATAACAACTTTATTATTGCCTCTAGGGCATATTTCCTTCATATTTAGTGTAGAATTTTTTGAGTGTGTAGAGTATTACTTAATTTAGAAACAATCAGACGATACATAATATTTTAGAGTTGAAATTTAGATTAATATGCTTTTGTCTACAATCCGATGAATACTATTGTGTACAATCCGATTTTAATAGTGAATTTAATCTCTGCATTTAGTGTAGAATATTTTTAGTTTAGAAACGATCATATGATATATAGTCTTTTAGTGTTGAATCTTCGATTGTACAATCCAATGAATGCTTATGTGTAGATTCGAATTTTGGCAGTCTATTTAGTCATTAAATATCTTCATCAATAGGAAAATGGCGCCACCACCACCATGTCAACTATGCAAGTCAAGGTGCGACAACTGCCTTGCAAGTGGCATGTTGTTCGACATCTATTTCCAACTGAGTTTTGTTCCTGCAACGGTTATAAATTATATAAACCTTCTAACAGTTACTTCTTTTGTTTTTATTGCTACTACCATTAAAGAATTGTTTTTTTTATTTTTTGTTTTTTGTTATACAGATCAACCCATGCAATGTGAGGTTGAAATTCAATGAGCTAGCCGAAGACACTATGATCTTCAGGCTCCTGGGGGCCTCTACACTTTGGAGGTCGAGAAAGGACGAAAGATGTCCCGGATGGGAGATGGATGAGATCGTTTCCTCACCCACAATTGTCTCACCGGGCTGAATTGATCAGCTAGTCCTTCAGAGGATGATGACCCGGGCTGGATATTATCTATCTCAATACGGATGAAGATGCAGAGGATCCACTTGATGATGTCCTCTTTGCCCAAAGAATGAGGCTATACAACCGATGAATGTTTATGTGTAGATTCAAATTTTGGTAGTCCATTTAGTCATTAAATATCTTCATTAATAGGAAAATGGAGCCACCACCACCATGTAAACTATGCAAGTCAAGGTGCGACAACAGCCTTGCAAGTGGCATGTTGTTCGACAACTATTTCCAACTGAGTTTTGTTCCTGAATTATGTAAACCTTCTAACAGTTATTTCTTTTATTTTTATTGCTATTACAATTAAAGCATTGTGTTTTTTGTTTTTTGTTTTTTGTTACACAAATCCCATGCAATGTGAGGTTGAAATTCAATGAGCTAGCCAGAGACACTATGATCTTCGAGGCTCCTGGGGGCCCCTACACTTTGGAGGTCGAGAAAGGACGAAAGATGTCCCGGATGGGAGATGGATGAGATCGTTTCCTCACCCACAATTGTCTCATCGGGGTGAATTGACCAGCTTCTCCTTCAGAGGATGAAGACTCGGGCTGGCTATTATCTATCTCAACACGGATGAAGATGCGGAGGAACCACTTGATAATGTCGTCTTTACCCAAAGAATGAGGCTGAACGATGATGAGACCGGCAACCTCTAGGACAAATTTCAGCCACGTGATAACTACGTCGGGGTGCCATTCGTGACACGTCTGACAAGGACCAATGTTACCCGCCATGTCATGGTATGTTACCTAATTTATTAATTTTTTTAGTGTTGGAATCTGTTGATGTGCTTACCATGTGTAGAATCTGATTGATATGCTTAGTGTAGACTCTATCTGGTTGATATGCTTAGTGTAGAATCCGATGATATGCTTGGTGTAGAATCCGAAGATATATGTGAATTCAAGTGTATGTTTTTTGATATTGCGCATGACATGCTCATTTATCACAGTGTAGGGAAATGTGTAAGATATGCTTGCGAGAGTATGTGCGAGGCTACTTAATTGATATATATTTTTCTTCAGAAATTGCCTAAGAGGCTAGCTCTGAGCTGTGTAATCGAGGTTGTTGAAGCAGGCTATGATAGAGTACGCCTTACCGCAAGGGTCTCCGTCACCACCTATGCGTACATAGCAGACACGGACAGTTTCACTGTCTTAAGCTAGGTGGGGTAGAAGAACTTCCTCATTGGAAGAATCTTCAGGTTGGACAGGTTATCTTAGTCACTAAGTGTTAAGTAAACTGATATTAAATATTAGTTCGCTTGTAGTGCATGTTCGCAGTGACTAATATTAGTTAGAACTGTTTGTGAGATCGATGATTGCCCGATATCTTCTCTATATAATTATATATGTTTGACCATTGTGCCAGTGCTGGTCTATATAATTATCTATGTGATCAAGATGCAGAATGCTATATTGTGGTGCAAATAATTCTTTTGGCTGCAAAAACGGTTGTTAACTTACGTGTTACATGGGATGCCGCGATGGAAAATAATAGTGCTGGCGTGGGACACGTGGCATGCCACGAGCACCTAAATTATTGTTGATGTGGGCACCAAACCACCATTATTGTTAACAGTAATGCTATATTAGTGGTGTTGGACTCCCACACCAGTAAGACACTTGTTGCCACGTCATAGTTAGAGCATCTCCAGCCGCGCCCCCAACACGCCCTTCCCAGGCGATTTCGCGCCGACGTCAAAAATCAGCCCAGTCGCGCCCCCAGGAGCCCGTTTTTCGCCGGTTTGGTCCCAAACTGGCGCCAGTGGACCCAGGCCGAACCCGACGCGCTGGGGGACGCCCGTGGCGCCGGGGCAAGCGATTTTGGCGCGAACTAACTGCGGGCCCGCCGAGTCAGCGATACTCGCCTCTTCGTCCTCAGAACGCCTCGGTTTCCCGTGGGGAATCAATGCTGCCGGTCAGCCTTCCATTGATTCCTTACGGGCGGCGCTTCACGGGCGGCGCGGCGACGCCCTCCCTCCCGCCACGCGTACACACGACACCCGGCGGCTATAAAAGCATCGCCTCCCCGTCGCCTCTGGCCACACCACGCCATGGTCTGCCTCTCTATCCCTGTGCGCAGCCGCTGCCGATGATCCTCCCCTCTCTCCCCAAGCCCAGCCGCGACAATGTGCGAGCGTTTCCCCGGCAATGGAGCGGCGGCCAACAGCTTCGGCTTCCGCTCACTGCACGAATGGGAGGCGTATTTGCTCTTCGAGGCCAACATCCCGGCGCCTCCAGACATGCGCGTAGGGCCGGGCGGATGGAGGCTCAGCGCCAGTGGCGTCGCCATTCCCCCGGTGCCCGACGTCAACGCGCGCGCCAACTACTTCGCCAACGAGGTCGACCGCGTGCGGGCGTCGCTGACCGTGGAGCAGCGCACCCTCCCGTAGTACGCCGCCGACAACCACGAGGCGTGGGCGGCATACTTCCAGCACCGGCAGGCGCAGCGGCTCACCTCCACCAAAGGGGTGCCGGCGGTGGGGGCACCAAGAACAGCGAGGGGTGCCGCCTGTGGTGGGGCGCCCCCGGCCGCATGCTCCAAGAGGTTCTCCAGCACCTCGAGGGCGTCAATGACCCGCCGCTAACATACCCTGCTACGGCCGCCGCCCCGGTCCCCCGTCGAAATGCCAGGCAATGGATGCCCAGGAGGTTCGGCCCCGCCTCGTCTTCCTCCTCCCGCTTCTCTGGCTCGTCGGTGGTGTTTGGCGTCAAGGCCGAGCCCACAGCGGAGACGCCGCTCGGCTGGCGCACCCGCAGCGCTGGCATCATCGTCAATGAGGGCGGCGGGCGCGCCTCCTCCTCGGCTCCTCCCCGCTACGTCAAGCCAAAGACGGAGTCGGGGCTCACCGCCGTGAAGACGGAGCCAGGGCTCGCCGGCGGCACGAAGGAGGAGCTCGACGACGCAGTGGCCTTGAAGTGGGCGCGCGAAGATTGGGCGCGGACGGAGCTGCAGCGCCAGTGCCACGCCTACGAGCAGTTCGCCGCTCGGCGCCATCGCTGCGACGAGAGAGGCGTCATCGTCCCCGACGACGATAGTGACAACGACGCGCCGCCGCCACCGGTCCGCCAGGGTGACGCCTGGCAGGTGTCCAGCAGGGGCGGCCGCGTCAAGGAGGAGATGGACGACGGGGACGACGGCGAGGATGGCGGTGGCGACGTCGATGACTTCGCCGCGCTCAGCACGTTCTTCGTCCCGTAGTTGTAGTTGCGGCCCTTCTTTTAAAAGTACTTCATTTTGCTATCTAAAAAACTATGCTAATGTCATGTTCGTCGAATTTAGCTGAATCTTTGTCCCCATTTGCCGAACTTTAGCCGAATTCCTTTTTATTAAAAACCCGCCTTCTGGGGGCGACCCTGGGGCCAGCGGCTAGGATCCCGAAAGCCCCCACGCCGATTTTAGCGTTGGTTCGCCCCCAGGCGGCGATTTTACGCGCCCCCTGGGGGACAAACGGCTGGAGATGCTATTAGGCTTTTATGCACTAGTGTATACACAATAGAAGAACAACCATAATTATAAAGTAGGGGATTACATCAACCATAGAGGGCCTAAACCTGTACATCCTTGTGTGCACGCATTTGCACCTCAATAGTTTTGCGCTCCATTCCTATACCTATACTTATTGTCGGGATTATATCCACGACAGTTGGCACCCACCGTGGGGCATAATATCTATCGATCTATAGTGCATATGGCTTCTCCTTCATCGATGGTCGGCGGCGAGCTACTTCCGAGGCAGGTCATCTGCTTTGGTTCACTCAGTTTCTCCATCATCGAGTCGCCCTGACATCAAGATGGTCTACGAGCAGCTATCGTCGCTCGCATCTTCTTTCGCCTGACGCCACTGGAGAACGTCATGCAATGACTCCACGTTGGCAATGGAGAGGGAGGTGCGTGGGTTGACGAAGATTGGCTTTGGATCTTGTACTCGGCAAGACATCGGGCCACGGAGGCGGAGTTCGCCGCATGAGTCAGTGATAAATTCTAGGCCTCCGAAGAAGAGAGCCTGGCTTGGCTCGTAAGTGTCGGTGGGCTCGATCAACCCCGCGGAGTTGGTGATGAAGTTCATCGCCCCAAAGGCAAACATCTTACCAGGAGCAAAGGCGACATTGTTAATGTCAAATTCCATCTGGATCTCGGTTTCGGCTAGCATGACCCATACCTGGCGCGCCACTATCTTTGTGAATTCGGTAGACCCCTCGTTAGGGCGCAACGATAACCGTAAAAGCCTAGAGAGGAAACATGAGATAATTTACCTAGGTTCATCCCCTCATGGTGGACGTGAAACCCTGCTCCTGCTCTTTATTGTATTGATTGGATGGGATATACAAAGTACAAGGTAGATCTCGATGATCATAGGTATACCAATGGGTAATGACTAAAGCGTGTCTATCAACTAGCCTGACCTTGGTTTATAAGGGACCCCAGGGGCCTAAGGTTAAAGAGTCCTAGTTTGTTATAAGGCCATGGAAGGATCTCCACGCAGTTCAGCCTCCTTGTCTTGCTTGGCAAGGATGTCGATTCCTTCATTCTCGAGGCCCCCCAAGTCGTGCTGAAGGCCCAAGCCATACACCGACCTAGGTTTCCTGGGCCGGCCTGGTAGGCCGACTTCCGAGGTCTTGACGTGTTACACCGTCAATACCCTTCTTAGAACTATTGGGGACAAAATGAAGTTCTATTTGTGTTGCAAACATTACCACTCTTACAGGGTTTACGTGCCTCACCGGATTGATAACTTCGTTTCTTACTAAATACTGAGGGAAAACTTCCTACGTACTACAAACTTCTGCGCTTGGGAGCCAACCATGTACTTGATACACAAGTCAGCAAGATATGGGGCATGGAAGCGTGACGGCGTGGCCATCGGCCTAGGGCGTAACATCTCCCGCCATCCTACTGCACCACTGTTGCAGCGAGTGGCGGCTTCGCCCAGCGTGGCACGACTGCAATCTCCCGACACGGATTCCTGCGGTGTGGCCCTCCAGCTACTTGTCCTTCCTATTGTAGCCCACGACATGCACACGATGTTGGCCGTCTCCATTCAGTACGACGACACGACCTCATCATCCCCAGCCAGCCACGTGTCTCCCATGCGTGACCGGCGAGGCCACGCCTTCTAGTACACGGCATCCAGAAGGAGAGGCGACACATGACCTGGCTGCCTCCCGACAACGGTAGCCGATGCGGTGCTGCGAGCGGTCTCTCCCTCTAGACTTGGGGATCGACGACTGATGTGTGAGGGAAGGGCTCGGGCTCGGGAATGAGATATAGGGTGGAGGAGAGAGGTGACTCCCTACTAGCTCAATTGGCACACACGCCTTGCTGGTGTGGCAATGCCCAGTCAACGGTCAACGCGATCAAAACCGCCCCAAGTGAGTCAAAACCACTCAGGGTTGACTCATGAACCGGGTGCTTAATTTAAGGTGTGGGCCAGCCGGTTTTGAAGTTTGGAATTAGTTCTCAAACTGAGTCCCACTCTTATACTATCTCCGCCCGGGTTTATTGATCCACATTGTATTTCGTGCCAAATTTTGACCATAGATTAAACTAACAAAATGTTATGTCACCAAACATTATATTTTTGAAAACTATGTTCAAATACGAATTCAATGGGATAATATTTCTTGACATGCATTAACATTTTGTTAGTTAAATCTTTAGTCAAAATTTGGCACAGACTACAAAGGGGACCTATAAACCAGGACGGAGATAGTATTTCTTTACAAAGGGAGTATTTTATTTTATTTTCAACCTCGGCTAGAAAAACCGAGTGGAATTGGTTCAGGAGAGTAATGTGGAAAAAAAATGTGGCTAGAAACAAGAAAGAAAATGGCGGAGATCACCATCACATCAAGGAACGGCGTACATTTACCAGGAACACAAGCGTCTTTGACTCTTCAACACTTTCCAGTTCAAATCAAGAAGAAACAGCAGGGATACTACAGAGAGAACCGTCCACTTGCTACAGCTTTCATAGCACACACAGAGTTCCGAGCACAATGCAGTTATCGGTGTCCTGAATTCAGGTCAGACTGATAAAGCAACCCATTGACGAAGTAACTGCCGGTGGCGACGGACGGGGGAACGAGCTCGTCAGTGGCGGTGGTCGAAGCAGAACTCCTTCCGGGCACCGCACGAGCAGGTCACGCGCACCACCAGCTCGCCGCCTGGGCACGCCGCCGCTCCGTGGCCACCTCCGCCCTCGCTCTCCTGTACGAGTGTAGATTTCGTTTAAGGCAAACTACCAACATGACAGAAAGAGGCACCGGAAACGAGCGGCATTAACCATTAAACTGACGGATGCATCGGTGGAACTGAACAAAATGATCGCGATTTGTTGCATTCTCGAGTGATTTCTTATCGATAAACAAAATGAGAATGCTCATTTTTCTGAATAGCCAAGGATCGCTGAACAAAACGATCATGGTGATATGCAGATATGCGAACTTCGGATGATTCAGGTGATCGGGTTAACAGAGAGAACATGGACTTCTAGGAAAGTGGGAATGGCTTACCCGCCTGCTCGCCTTCTCCAGCGGCCTTGTTGGCGATGTGCCGAACGTGCAGATCTTTCCCGCCGGTGACTGATGCGGCGATGACGAGCAGGATGCGCCGCTGGCGGCGAGGATGTCCTTGTTGGCTTCCTGCAGCGACCGAAGCCAGAGAAATCAGAGACGCGAATCGCAATTACCAGTAACAGGCGAAGAAATCCAAAACTCAACCGCAGAGGCGGAAGATCGAGCAGGGAGGGGGAAGCGTCGCGATACCTGATTGATCGCCTTCGCCGGCGAATTGACGAACGCGCAGCACGGCCTGGTCGACGACACGGACAGGGCGGCGCGACGGGTAGGGTCGCCGATGGCCAGCGCTTCCGTCTTGGCGACCTTCTTCAGCGGCACGGTGACCTGCAGCTGCTCTTCCAACTGCCGCTTGTTCCCGCGGCGCCGTGACCAGAGGGTGCTCCCCTCGGGCTTCCGCCCCGGAGATGCCGACGTCCGGGAAGCCGGGAGGAAGAGTGGCGGCGAGATGACGAAATCGCCACCGCCGCTAATCCTGGGACCCGCGGGAGACAACACCTTGTCTGCCGCAGACGCTGAAGAATCTTTCCGCCCGAGCGCCGGGTTCGGAGAAGCCAGGAACGCCGGTTCCCCGCCGTCGTTGCCGTTGGATCCCGTGCGCGTCGGCGTCGGGGGAGCCAAGGACGCGATGGCGCCGGTTCCGTTGGAGCTCCCGTGGCCGGGAGATAACGACGGCCGAGAAGAAAAGACCCCAAAACCGCTGCTGGCGGTGGAACCCATGGGTGTCAGCGACCGCTCGGGCGAAGTCAAGAACGCGAAGGCGCCGCTGCGGTTGGAGCCCTCGGGCGACGGCTGCTCCGGCAAAGCGCAGAACGCGAAGCTTCCGTTGCTTCCGCTGGAAGGCGACAGCGCCGACGAGAAAGCGCTGACGGTGCGTCCGGCGCTGGGTGGCGGGGAAGGCGCGGGCGCGGAGGAGAAGGGGGGAAGGTCGACCAACATTTTCTTGCGCGGGGAGAAGGCGGGGAAGAGGCAGCGGCGCTTGCGGCCGGCGGCGCAGGGGTCAGAGAAGGCGACCGGCGACTGGTCGCCCTCAATGCGGAGCTCCGCGAGGTGGTGCTGCCGCTGCGGGGTGTGGAAGAAGGCGCGGGCCATCTCCATGGCTGCGGTGCGCGGCTTTCTTGGGTTCTTGTTCTATGGCAGAAGGCAGATATTAGGTGGTGAATACCAGAAGGGCGTCCGGGCTTTTTACACTTTTATTTATAGTATAGTATAAGAAAAAAAAGACAAGATTCGGCCTTTTCTCGAATACGGTAGTACTACGGTAAACACGAAAGGGTAGTCTATGAAGAAGTTTGAAGCGCCCGAAAATCTAGTTATTTGCCCAAGGTAGATTAGTACCACTAGCAAAAGAGCCCGTACGTTGCAACGGGAGAAAAAACACAACACACACTCTTAAGCGAACAACCATCACTCAAGATTCATATATTTATATTGTACATATTTTTCTAATCAAAATTCATATATAACATGTTTAAATCGGAGTTACGGTTTAAAAGATATGGATGATTTAGAAAAGCATTTGTTTGTATTAAATATGATCCGCGAATAGAATACCTAAAAAGTCAAGGGGGTTTTTGAAAAACTGTAAAATAACGGTTCGGAGTGACTTAAATCTGGACTGCGGGTTGATTTCATGTAAACGCAGGGGCTTTTTTGCAAATTGGCGCGACGGATGGGCAAAAACCCTGCGTGCTTTATTATTAGGTAGAGATGGGTGTGGCTAGATCGCTCTACATAATCAAGTCTCAATCAAGTCATAGAAAATATGAAAAATAGTTATAAAACGATTAAAAAATTACACAGATCTTCGTATAAGATTTGACGAATACAGTCGACAGAAATCTAGCAATCCCGTAGTACTATTGAATTATGTACTATAAGTGCATCTACAGTCGGATTAGGCAAATTAGTCACTCAAACGTCTGCAGACGCGCCCGGTCAATGTGCGGACGTGTTCGTTTTGACTTCCTATTTGTCCGTCCATGCTGCCATATCCTCTTTTTTTCCTATATGTCTAGTCATATGCATGTGATTGATGAATAAGGAAAAAGAAAAGAAATAATAATAATAATAATAATAATAATAATAATAATAATAATAATAATAATAATAATAAAGAAAAGGATGTTGTGTGGTGGGACAAATCCTATGGGAGAGACGCAAAACCACTAAGCGGACATGCCCGATGAGGCTAATATGATGAGTGCCGGACAACTCAGGCATTTAAGGAGGCTTTAAGAGGTCTGATTAAATCAAAAAGTTTCTTCTCTTATGTTTGCTCAGTGGTCCTGCGTCCCTAATCAATTTAGGAAGACCGGATGTAGATCCTCTAAATGGGTTGTCAAATTGTATACTCGCCATTAGGCTTACAGACTGCTAATACAAGAGGACTAATAAAAGGTGGAGCATGATATGTAACCAACACACGGTACTATGCTCCGTCCGAGCATAATTAGCTAAAAGGTGAGAAACCATATTTTGTGATCATGCTATCTTCACTGTAGTAAACTCCCGTTCTTCCATCAAAGCCTTAATTTCCTTTATCAAATTACCATAGGTAGATCTGGCTAGTGAATCATCATATGCCTGATAGAGCATCCATTGAATCAGATTGCACGACGATCGGCAGGGTAGACCACTGTAAAGCAAGAGTCATACCCTTCAATATTGCCTGTAGCTCAGCTTCGAGGGTATCATTGCAGAAAAATAGAACATGACAAGATGCGAACGTGACACCTCCGTGACTATCTCGAAGTACCATTCTAGCCCCCGCTATTCCCTCATCCGGTGAAAAGTGGCCGTCAACCGATAGGGCAAGACTGCCCATGGGAGGTGGTTCCCAAGGGAGAACAGGGAGCCGGGCCGCATTGCTGCAACCCTGTATGAAAGAGTTGACCGGTGTCTTCCCCTTAGTGACTTGCTCAACTGATAGATGATGAACATCACGTACTGAGTTCAAATATGAACATAGAAAATTCTTAGACACCTCCGTAGGTGGGATATTCTTTCCATGTGTCAGATCATTATGGAGGCTCCAAATTCTCCATAGTAGCATAATAATCATCTCTCTGGTGATAGCTGGGTGAGAGCTAAGTAGATGCAGCAACCACTCCTCTCCCGTGTTTGTGACTTCTTCCTTCACCGGGATTGGCTACACAGTTTTCATAGTATCCCAAAGAATGGATGCGTTATCACAAATTATCATTGCATGGTATGTATCTTCAACATCTTTACCACAAACTGGACATGTAGCTCTTTTAGCAATGTGACGGTCTCTTTTTTCGAGTTTGTGGCAAGAGCACTAGTAGCTACCTTCCATGTGTGGATACGCATTCTGTGGGGAACATCCGCCTGTCAGATGAGCCTCCACATCGAACGTGCGCCATCTGGGTTCAAGCTCGAAGCACCACCCGAGAACTTCTGTTCATGCTCCTCCATTGCCAGCTTGTATGCACTCCGTACTGTGAAGCAACCCTTTAGCTCTGGTTGCCACGCCACAAAATCTTCTTGCTGCCGAGCTGAAGTTTTAATACTTTGAATATTTGCAACGTCGACCGGCCAGAAGTGTTGTTATAATAGTCCAACATTCCATGATGTATCCTCATTCAGTAGCTGCGAGACACGGTTGCGTCTACATTGGCGCTTAGGTGTAATTGGCCGGCGGGCTGGTCCCCTTGGAATCCAGGGATCGCGCCACGTCCGGATCATCGAACCATCTCCCACACACCAAATCAACCCTTCCTTTCTCCCATGAGAGGGAAAGGCAGGAGGGGCTAGCCCCTCCCCCTTTTCCTTCCCTAAGGCTGGCCAAACAAGGGAGGGGCACACCAGCCCTCTTGTGGGCTGGCCTATCCCCTCCTTTGGCCCATAAGGCCCATATCTTGCCGGGGGGTGCCCGGAACCCCTTCCGGTGACACGATTCCTTTCCGGTACATCCCGAAACACTTCCGGTGTACAAATACCATCGTACTATATATCAATCTTTACCTCTTGACCATTTCGAGACTCCTCGTCATGTCCGTGATCCCATCCGAGACTCCGAACAACATTCGATCACCAAAACATATAACTCATATAACACTATATCGTCAACGAACGTTAAGCGTGCGGACCCTACGGGTTTGAGAACTATGTAGACATGACCAAGACACCTCTCCGGTCAACAACCAATAGCGGAACCTGGATGCCCACATTGGCTCCTACATATTCTACGAAGATCTTTATCGGTCGAACCGTTATGACAACATATGTAATTCCCTTTGTCCATCGGTATGTTACTTGCCCGAGATTCGATCGTCGGTATCTTCATACCTAGTTCAATCTCGTTACCGGCAAGTCTCTTTACTCGTTCCATAATACACCACGTTGTGACTAACTCCTTAGTCATTTGCTTGCAAGCTTATGATGTGTATTACCGAGAGGGCCCAGAGATACCTCTCCGATACTCGGAGTGACAAATCCTAATCTCAATCTATGCCAACTTAACAAACACCTTTAGAGATACATGTAGAGCATCTTTATGATCACTAGGGGTGGGCATATTAACCGTTGACCGAACTACCGAACCGAAAGAACCGAGACCGAAGCCGAATAGACCGAACCCGATAAGATCGGTCACAACTCCGGTTCTCAGCGCTAGAAAACCGAATTAACTTCGGGCAATTCGGTCTCACGCATTGGCTATCCGAAGCGACCGAATACAACCGAACATGGGCCACATCTCGTAGAAAATGACGGCCCATTACTTTAACTCTCAAGGCCCTCACATTTCTGGATCCTTTCTCCAGTCTCGCACGAGCCCCACTATCCACGTTCTACCGCAAGTTCCCAACCCTAGCCGCCAGTGCTCCCAACCTAGCAGCCAGCGGTGATTGCCCGGCACTGGCAGCTCGCAACCAGGGCGACCTCCTCCCTCTCCCTCCAGGGCTATTTCCCCCATAGCCCAAGTCGCCCCTGCTCTCCTACTCCAGCAGCCAGTGGCGGGGTCCGGCAGCCGACGCCTTGTCCTCAGTCTTCCTTCTTTTGCGCAACCTTTACTGCTTCCCATCCACACCTAGATGGTAAAGCGGCAGAGTAACTTTGATCTATTGTGAGCAGCGATTCTGTGGAGGGCACACGATTTCTGGCTTCGTATGTCATTTTCTATGTTGTAGATCGGTATTGTTCGGTCACAACTGATCACCGAACCGAGCTTTTGATGGACCGGAGCACCGGTTAGCTGATTTTCTGTTGACCGATCGGTCAGCTTTTTCTCAAAACCGAAATTTTGTAAACACCGAAGCACCGACCCGATCGGTTCGGTGGAACCGAACGCCCAGTTCTAATGATCACCCAGTTACGTTGTGACATTTGATAGCACACAAGGTATTCCTCCGGTATCTGGGAGTTGCATAATCTCATAGTCATGTATTTGACATGAAGAAAGCAATAGCAATAAACTGAACAATCATTATGCTAAGCTAACGAATGGGTCTTGTCCATCACATCATTCTTCTAATGATGTGATCCTGTTCTCAAATGACAACACATGTCCATGGTTAGGAAACCTTAACCATCTTTGATCAACGAGCTAGTCTAGTAGAGGCTTACTAGGGACACGGTATTTGTTTATGTATTCACACATGTATCTAAGTTTCCGATCAATACAATTCTAGCATGAATAATAAACCTTTATCGTGATTTAGGAAATATAATAATAACCATTTTATTACTGCCTCTAGGGAATATTTTCATCAGTATCCCACTTGCACTAGAGTCAATAATCTAGTTCACATCGCCATGTGATTAACACCCATAGTTCACATTGCCATGTGATCAACACCCAAAGAATTTACTAGAGTCAATAATCTAGTTCACATCGCCATGTGATTAACACCCAAAGAGTATTAAGGTGTGATCATGTTTTGCTTGTGAGAGAAGTTTAGTCAATGTGTCTATTACATTCAGATCCGTATGTATTTTGCAAATTTGTATGTCTACAATGCTCTGCATGGAGCTAGTCTAGTTAATTGCTCCCATGTTCAATACGTATCTAGATTGAGACTCAGAGTCATCTGGAACATTGTTAAAGCTTGCATCGACGTAACCCTTTACGACGAACCCTTTATCACCTCCATAATCGAGAAACATTTCCTTAGTCCTCTTTAGGTACCTAAGGATAATTTTGACTGTTGTTCGGTGATCCACTCCTGGATCACTATTGTACCCCCTTGCCAAACTCATGGCAAGGCACACAACTGGTCTAGTACATAGCATGGCATACTTTATAGAACTTATGGCTGAGGCATAGGGAATGACTTTCATTCTCTCTCTATCTTCTGTCGTGGTCGGGATTCGAGTCTTACTCAACTTCACACCTTGCAACATAGGCAAGAACCCTTTCTTAGACTGATCCATTTTGAACTTCTTCAAAACTTTGCCAAGGTATGTGCTTTGTGAAAGTCCTATTAAGCGTCTCGATCTATCCCTATAGATCTTGATGCCCAATATGTAAGTAGCTTCACTGAGGTCTTTCATAGAAAAATTCTTATTCAAGTATCCTTTTATGCTATCCAGAAATTCTATATCATTTCCAATCAACAATATGCCATCCACATATAATATCAGAAATGCTACAGAGCTCCCACTCACTTTCTTGTAAATACAGGCTTCACCGTAAGTCTGTATAAAACCATATGCTTTGATCACCTCATCAAAGCGTATATTTCAACTCCGAGATGCTTGCACCAGTCCATAGATGGATCGCTGGAGCTTGCACACTTTTTTAGCACCTTTAGAATCGACAAAACCTTCTGGTTGCATCATATACAACTCTTCTTTAAGAAATCCATTAAGGAATGCAGTTTTGACGTCCATTTGCCAGATTTTATAGTTATAAAATGTGGCAATTGCTAACATGATTCGGACAGACTTAAGCATCGCTACGGGTGAGAAAGTCTCATCGTAGTCAACTCCTTGAACTTATCGAAAACCTTTCGCGACAAGTCAAGCTTTGTAGACAGTAACATTATCATCAGCGTCGGTCTTCTTCTTGAAGATCCATTTATTCTCTATGGCTTGCCGATCATCGGGCAAGTCCACCAAAGTCCACACTTTGTTCTCATACATGGATCCTATCTCAGATTTCATGGCTTCAAGCCATCTGTCAGAATCTAGGCTCATCATAGCTTCTTCATAGTCTGTAGGTTCGCCTTGGTCTAATAACATGACTTCCAGGACAGGATTACCGTACTACTCTAGTGTGGAACATGTCTTGGTTGACCTACGAAGTTCACTGGTAACTTGATCTAAAGTTTCATGATCATCATCATTAGCTTCCTCTCTAGTTGGTGTAGGCATCACGAGAACGATTTTCTCTGATGTGCTATTTTCCAATTCGAGAGAAGCTACAATTACCTCATCAAGTTCTACTTTCCTCCCACTCACTTCTTTCGAGAGAAACTCCTTCTCTAGAAAGGATCAATTCTTAGCAACAAAGATCTTGCCTTCGGATCTGTGGTAGAAGGTGTACCCAATAGTTACCTTAGGGTATCCTATGAAGACGCACTTCTCCTCTTTGGGTTCGAGCTTATCAGGCTAAAGCCTTTTAACATAAGCATCGCATCCCCAAACATTAAGAAACGACAACTTAGTTTTTTTTACCAAACCACAGTTCATACGGCGTCATCTCGACGGATTTAGACGGTGCCCTATTTAATATGAATGCAGCTGTCTCTAATGCATAACCCCAAAACGATAGTGGTAAATCGGTAAGAGACATCATAGAACGCACCATATCTAATAAAGTACGGTTACCACGTTCGTACACACCATTATGTTGTGGTGTTCTAGGTGGTGTGAGTTGTGAAACAATTCCACATTGTTTTAAATGAAGGCCAAACTCGTAACTCAAATATTTGCCTCCGCGATCAGATCATAGAAACTTTATTTTCTTGTTACAATGATTCTCCACTTCACTCTAAAGTTCTTTGAACTTTTCAAATGTTTCAGACTTGTGTTTCATCAAGTATATCCATACCTACTCAAATCATCTGTGAAGATCAGAAAATAATGATAAATGATACGTATCCAATGTATCTACTTTTCCAAACACTTTTGCCCTTGTTTTGGACTCTAACTTGCATGATTTGAATGGAACTAACCCGGACTGACGATGTTTTCAGCAGAACTGCCATGTTGTTATTTTTGTGCAGAAATAAAAGTTATCAGAATGACATGAAAATCCATGGAGACACGTTTTGGAATTAATGAAAAATATTGGCGAAAGAATCAGCATCAGGGGGCCCACACCCTGTCCACGAGGGTGCAAGGCGCCCCCCTGGGGCGCGCCCCTACCTCGTGGGCCCCCTAGGACTCCACCAACCTCAACCCCATCTCCATATATTCACTTTTGGGGAGAAAAAAATCAGGGAGAAGTATTCATCGCGTTTTACGATACAGAGCCGCCGCCAAGCCCTAATCCTCCTCGGGAGGGCTGATCTGGAGTCCGTTTGGGGCTCCGGAGAGGGGAATCCATCGCCATCGTCATCATCAACCATCCTCCATCACCAATTTCATGATGCTCACCGTCGTGCGTGAGTAATCTCATCTTAGGCTTGCTAGACGGTGATGGGTTGGATGAGATTTACCATGTAATTGAGTTAGTTTTGTTAGGTTTGATCCCTAATATCCATTATGTTCTAAGATTGATGTTGCTATGACTTTGCTATGCTTAATGCTTGTCACAAGGGCCCGAGTGCCATGATTTCAGATCTGAACCTATTATGTTTTCATGAATATATGTGAGTTCTTGATCCTATCTTGCAAGTCAATAGTCATCTACTATGTGTTATGATCCGGCAACCCCGAAGTGACAATAATCGGGACCACTCCCGGTGATGATCGTAGTTTGAGGAGTTCATGTATTCACTAAGTGTTAATGCTTTGGTCCGGTACTCTATTAAAAGGAGGCCTTAATATCCCTTAGTTTCCAATAGGACCCCGCTGCCATGGGAGGGTAGGACAAAAGATGTCATGCAAGTTCTTTTCGATAAGCATATATGACTATATTCGGAATACATGCCTACATTACATTGATGAACTGGAGCTAGTTCTGTGTCACCCTATGTTATAACTGTTGCATGAGGAATCACATCAGACATATTTATCCATCATTGATCCATTGCCTATGAGCTTTTCACATATTGCTCTTTGCTTAGTTACTTTTCCGTTGCCACTGTTACGATTGCTACAAAAACTGCTACTGTTACTTCTGCCAATGTTACCGTTACTTCCATACTACTTTGCTACTAAATACTTTGCTGTAGATATTAAGTCTTTCAGGTGTGGTTGAATTGGCAACTCAACTGCTAATACATGAGAATATTCTTTGGCTCCCCTTGTGTCGAATCAATAAATTTGGGTTGAATACTCTACCCATGAAAACTACTGCGATCCCCTATACTTGTGGGTTATCAAGACTATTTTCTGGCGCCGTTGCCTGGGAGCATAGATCTATTCTTTGAGTCACTTGGGATTTATATCTATTGATCACTATGAGGAACTTGAAAGATGAAACAACCAAGATTTTTCCCTCAAGTACGAGGGGAGGTAAGGAACTGCCTTCTAGCTCTGCACTTGATTCACCTTCTGTTATAAGTAAGTTTGCGACACCTACACCTATTATTGATTCTGATATGTCGCATGTTATTGATGATGCCACTTCTGCTATGCATGATTCTTATGATGAAACTACTTCTATGCTTGATAATATTGTGCCATTAGGTGAATTTCTTGATGAACAACTTGATAGGGTTAGAGATAATGAAATTATTCAAACAGATAATATTGATGAAAGTGATGATGAAGATTCTCCCCCTAGATATGAATTGCTTGATGTGCCTGAGGGTTATGTTATGGATAAAGAAACTGCTAGAGACCTTTTTGCTTGCAAAGATAGATATGATCTTAAGAAACTGTTACCTAAGCTGAAAGAAAAGTCTTTGAATGCTAGAATGAAATATGGCCCTGCTTTTGCTCCTTCACCTATCTGTATTTCTGATAAGGATCATGATTTCTCTGTCGATCCTGAGTTAATTACTTTGGTTGAATCTGATCCTTTTTATGGCTATGAATCTGAAACTGTTGTGGCACATCTTACTAAATTGAATGATATAGCCACCCTATTCACTCATGAGGAAAAAATTCGTTACTACTATATCCTTAAGTTATTTCCGTTCTCATTAAAGTGTGATGCTAAAACATGGTTTAATTCTCTTGCTCCTTGTTGTGTGCGTAATCCCCAGGATATGATTTATTATTTCTCTACTAAATATTTCCCCGCTCATAAGAAACAAGCTGCCTTAAAGGAAATATATAATTTTGTGCAAATTGAAGAAGAGAGTCTCCCACAAGCTTGGGGGCGGCTTCTCCGATTACTTAATGATTTGCCCGATCATCCTCTCAAGAAAAATGAAATACTTGATATCTTTTATAATGGACTAACCGATGCTTCCAAAGACCACCTGGATAGTTCTGCTGGTTGTGTTTTCAGGGAAAGAACTATTGAGCAAGATGAATTGCTATTGAATAATATATTGAGTAATGATAATGATTGGACGCTTCTGGAACCAACTCCTAAGCCAACTCCGAAGAAAAGGGGTATTCTATTTCTCAGTCCTGAAGATATGCAAGAGGCAAAGAAATCTATGAAAGAAAAGGATATTACAGCTGAAGATGTTAAGAATTAACAACCTATTGAAGAAATACATGGTCTTAATAACCCGACATAGGTAGTAAAGGTAAATTCTCTCTATAGATTTGATGAAGGTGATATTCCTCATAATAAGTCTGCTAGCCAATGCTGGGATGAGTTTGATAATTTTATTGTTAAACAAGAAAACTTCAATGCTTATGTTGGTAGACAATTCAAACATAATGCTTATATGGTTGAACACTTGAGTGATTATATGTCTAGAGTTAAAGGTGACCTTAAACTTAATAGCAAACATACTTCTATGGTTACCACTCATGTAGAACAAGTGCTTAAAGTACAAGATGATTTGCTCAATGAATTAAATAATAAGAAAAATGATAATGATGTTAGAGTTATGACTAGAGGGGGTAGAATGACTCAGGAGATCCAGGAGTACCAACTATACCATGCTCCATTAAAAGAAACTATGTTAAAACTGCTATATGTGATCTTGGAGCCGGTGTTAGTGTTATGCCTCTCTCTTTATATCGTAGACTTGATTTGAATAAGTTGACACCTACTAAAATATCTTTGCAAATGGACGATAAATCAACTGTTATACCTGTCGGTATTTGTGAGGATGTGCCTGTTGTGGTTGCAAACGTTACTATTTTAACGGACTTTGTTATTCTTGATATTCCCGAGGACGATAGTATGTTGATTATCCTTGGTAGACCCTTTTTGAATACTGCAGGGGCTGTTATTGATTGCAACAAAGGCAATGTCACTTTTCATGTTAATGGTAATGAGCATACGGTACACATTCCGAGGAAACAACCTCAAGTCCACAGTATCAATTCTATTGGAAAAATTTCAACGATTACTATTGGAGGTTTTGAATTCCCTCTTCATACTGTCAAGAAGAAATATGATATTCTTATTGTTGGGGACATGCATATCCCTATTGAGGTAACCAAGTGTTATTCGAAAATTCTCCGGTTTCATGTTATTCGAAAAGATTTTGTTAACAAGACTTGATCAACCTTGTTAATGGATTCCTTTTGATGAGCTCAAGATGGATGAAGTTAGAAAGCCCAACTCTCTGTACCCTCCTTTTACGTTCTGTTATTTAGACTAAATAAAGCAAAAATAATATTTTATGTCAGTTTTCTGAATTATCCTTGCAATAAAAATACCCCAAAAGTAAAAGTTCTCCAAACGTATGAAATATGATTTTTTGTAGAATATTTAAGAATTTCTGGCACTGAGAACACACCGGGGGGGGCACCATTTGGCGATGAGGGCACATGGCGCGCCCACCCCTCTGGGGCATGCCCCCTGGCTCGTGGGCCCCACGTGGACCCCCTCCACTTATTCCAGCACCCACTCACTTCGTCTTCCTCAAGAAAAAAAATCCTCCCATAGCTCAAACCCGTGTTCTAGCTCATCTTGCTGCCATTTTCGATCTCTTTGCTCAAAGCTCCATTCACAAAACTGTTTTGGGGAATTGTTCTTCGATATGTGACTACTCCAATGGTCCAATTAGTTTTTGTACTAGTGCTTTATTTATTGCAAATTTTTGCTGCTAAGGTGACCCTGTTCTTGAACTTGCATGTCAAATTTATATGGTCCAAAGTAGTTTTAATGCAGATATAGCCTCTTGGCACTTGTGGGAGTAGTTGCTATCAATCTTGTTGAGTTTGGTTCACTTTTATTTTGAGTCACTAAAAAATTCAGAAATTTTTTAGAGAAAGAAAAATGCATAGGAAAATGTACCAAGGTGGTTCCTCAAGGAAGCAAGGACCAAGGCTTGTGATACGTGAGCCGGACGATGAACCACCGAGGGAAGCTCAAGTGCGGCCTTGTGAATGGCCGTCAGAGGAGTTTATGGTCCAGGCAGGCATCAAGGATGAATTTGATGCGTATGTGCGTAATGCTGATCTTGAGGACTTCGTGTCAGATAAGTGCCTACAGTACCACTACCTAACTGATTCCTTTGTGAGGAGGTTTAAATTTACATCCTCGCACAATTCTCACACTGTTTTATTTGATCTTTATGATAAATCATAAACCATGGACCTAGAAGATTTTAATACTGCTTGTAAACTCCCGAAGTGGGGCAATGTTAGTGAACCTCGCAAATCTGAATATAAAGACTTTCTTGCTAGTATCATTGTGGGGGAATCTAGAGAAATCACACAAGCTACTATAGGGAGCATTCATTTCCCTTCCATACATTATTTTGCTCTCTTTATAGGTAGATGCATTAACGGTAAAGATGAGGCTTGGCACATGTGCGTTCCAGATCTTAGTGTCCTCAAGAGTGTGGTATTAGGTGATAAACAATATAACTTGAGGTCATTCTTGCATGAAGGTTGCATCTTAACGGTACAAGTGGATATTTGTTTGGTGGAATTTATGCAACTCGTGTCGCTAATTATCTTGGTGTACCCATACATGTAAATGATATGGAGTTGCCTCCTGCTTATCTAGATTATAGTGATATGGTTCGCCATTAGTTTCTTGAGAGAAATGAACAGTTCCTCTAGTATCGACTAATCTTTGACAGACATTGCACTGTCCATGTTGCCCTCCCTGCTCTTACTTTCTTTAACTTTCAGGCAAAAAGGAGATATGTTATAACCAGGGAGGAGGCGAACGAGTATGAGAGAGGACGGAGGCAGCTCGCCTTCGAGCTGCAGCTCTTCAGGCAATAGTTGTTGCATCTCAGTACAACCCCAGCTATCACTTTGGATATCCACCAGGCCAGCAGTGGCCATAGACCAACGTAGGCCAAAAGCCTAAGCTTGGGGAGTATGTATTTCTCACCGACAATACATTCATGTTCACACACTGATTCTAGTTGTCGGTGCTCATACTTTTTCATTGTACTATCCATGCTAGTTTATTTTCTTTTCTATGCCTTCTTCTTGTGCGTTTGAAAAACCTTAAGAAAAACCAAAAAAATTAGTTATAGCTTTTAGCTAGTTTACTTTCCATGCTTGTAGTAGTAGTAATTAAAAGAAAACCCAAAAATATTTCTCGTTCTTCTTTTGCTTGTTGGGAGCTTTCCTGTGTAAATAGTTTTATTTCTTTTCTTTTCTTTGGGGGTCGAGAGGAGAAGACCATGATGAAAATGTTGAGTGGCTCTCATATGCATTATTGTTGATTTAACCAATAGCCCATATTACCTTGTTTTCCCCTTGTATTAAATGTTGAGTGGCTCTCATATGCAGATTCCAGCTTAGTCCAATGCACGTGCACTATTATCATTATCCACACCGTTCGGTCGGCGAGTGAAAGGCAATAATGACGATATATGATGGACTGATTGAGATGAGAGAAGCTGGTATGAACTCGACCTATCTTGTTTTTATAAATATGATTAGTTCATCGTTCCTGATTCAGCCTATTATGAATGAAACATGTTTGCAATGACAATTAGAGATTATAGTCGCTCATGCCATGCTTAATTAGCTAGGAGTTTATAATGGTTTACCTTGCATGCAACATGCTATTAAAATGGTTGTGATGTGGTATGATAGGGTGGTATCCTCATTTGAACGATTCGAGTGGCTTGACTTGGCACATGTTCACGCATGTAGTTGAAACAAAATCAACATAGCCTCCATGATATTTATGTCCATGGTGATTTATATCCTACTCATGCTTGCACTAATTGTTGATTAATATTAATGATGGGTTGGATGAGATTTACCATGTAATTGAGTTAGTTTTGTTAGGGTTTGATCCCTAGTATCCATTATGTTCTAAGATTGTTGTTGCTATGACTTTGCTATGCTTAGTGCTTTTCACTAGGGCCAGAGTGCCATGATTTCAGATATGAACCTATTATGTTTTCATGAATATATGTGAGTTCTTGATCCTATCTTGCAAGTCAATAGTCACCTACTATGTGTTATGCTCCAGCAACCCCGAAGTGACAATAATCGAGACCACTCCCGATGATGACCGTAGTTTGAGGAGTTCATGTATTCACTAAGTGTTAATGCTTTGGTCTGGTACTCTATTAAAAGGAGGCCTTAATATCCCTTAGTTTCCAATAGTACCCCGCTGCCACGGGAGGGTAGGACAAAAGATGTCTTGCAAGTTCTTTTCCATAATCACGTATGACTATATTCGGAATACATCCCTACATTACATTGATGAACTGGAGCTAGTTCTGTCTCACCCTATGTTATAGCTGTTGCATGAGGAATCGCATCCGACATAATTATCCATCATTGATCCATTGCCTATGAGCTTTTCACATATTGATCTTTGCTTAGTTACTTTTCCGTTGCCACTATTACGATTGCTACAAAAACTGCTACTGTTACTTTTGCCACCGTTACCATTACTTCCATACTACTTTGCTACTAAATACTTTGCTGCAGATATTAAGTCTTTCAGGTGTGGTTGAATTGACAACTCAACTGCTAATACTTGAGAATATTCTTTGGCTCCCCTTGTGTCGAATCAATAAATTTGGGTTGAATACTCTACCCTCGAAAACTGTTGCAATCCCCTATACTTGTGGGTTATCAATACACGCCGTGTGCCTCAAAACTCATCGGACTGCATACATCGGTATGTATTATTTCCAGTAAGTCATTAGCTCGCTTACGGGGAACAGAGTTTTAGTCATCTTTCCCGTGACGCATGGTTCGCAAGTATCAAATGATTCATAATCAAGTGACTCCAAAAGTCCATCCGCATGGAGTTTCTTCATGTGCTTTACACCAATATGACCTAAACGGCAGTGCCACAAGTATGTTGCACTATCATTATCAACTTTGCATCTTTTGACGTTAATATTATGAATATGTGTATTACTACGAGATTCAATAAACCATTCACATTGGGTGTATGACCATAGAAGGTTTTATTCATGTAAACAGAACAACAATTATTCTCTGACTTAAATGAATAACCGTATTGCAATAAACATGATATAATCATATTCATGCTCAACGCAAGCACCAAATAACATTTATTTAGGTTCAACACTAATCCCGAAGGTAGAGGGAGTGTGCGATGGTGATCATATCAACCACGGAATAACTTCCAACACACATCATCACCTCGCTTTTAACTAGTCTCCGCAACTCCTGCTTCGACTTACTAATCTTAGCAACTGAGCCGATATCAAATACCCAGGGGCTACTATGAACACCCGTAATGTACACACCAATAACATGTATATCAAATATACCTTTGTTCACTTTGCCATCCTTCTTATCCGCCAAGTATTTGGGGCAGTTCCGCTTCTAGTGACCATTCCCTTTGCAGTAGAAGCACTTTGTTTCGGGATTAGGTCCAGCTTTGGGCTTCTTCACGGGAGTGGCGACTTGCTTGCCATTATTCTTGAAGTTCCCTTTCTTTCCCTTGACATTTTTCTTGAAACTAGTGGTCTTGTTTAACCATCAACACTTGATGTTCTTTCTTGATTTCTACCTTCATCGATTTCTGCATCACGAAGATCTCGGGAATCATTTTCATCATCCCTTGCATATTATAGTTCATCACGAAGTTCTAGTAGCTTGGTGATAGTGACTAGAGAACTCTGTCAATCACTCTCTTATCTGGAAGATTAACTCCCACTTGATTCAAGCGATTGTAGTACCCAGACATTCTGAGCACATGCTCACTGGCTGATCTATTCTCCTCCATCTTGTAGGAAAAGTAGAGGTCTCATACCTCTTGACACAGGCATGAGTCTGAAATACCAATTTAAGCTCTTGGAACATCTCATATGCTCTGTGGCATTCAAAACGTTTTTGAAGTCCCGGTTCTAAGCCGTAAAGCATGGTGCAGTAAACTATTAAGTAGTCATCATATCAAGCTTTGCCAAACGTTCATAATGTTTGCATCTGCTCCTGCAATAGGTTTGTCACCTAGCGGTGCATCAAGGACATAATTCTTCTGTACAACAATGAGGATAATCCTGAGATCGTAGACCCAATCCGCATCATTGCTACTATCATTTTTCAACTTAGTTTTCTCTAGGAACATATCAAATATAGGTAGGAGATATATCACGAGCTATTGATCTACAACATAGATATGGAAAACTATCAAGACTAAGTTCATGATAAATTAAGTTCAATTGATCAAATTACTAATGAACTCCCACTTAAATAAACATCCCTCAAGTTTATCTAAGTGACACATGATCCAAATCAACTAACCCATGTCCGATCATCACGTGAGATGGGGTAGTCATCAATGGTGAACATATCTATGTTGATCATATCTACTATATGACTCATGTTCGGCCCTTCGGTCTCCAGTGTTCCAAGATCATGTCTGTACATGCTACACTCGTCAAGTTTAACCCAAGTATTTTGCATGTGCAAAACTGTCTTACACCATTTGTATGTGAATGTAGAGTCTATCACACCCGATCATCACGTGGTGTCTCGAAACGACAAACTGTAGCAACAGTGCATACTCAGGGAGAACACTTTTATCTTGAAATTAAGTGAAGGGATCATCTTATAATGCTACCGCCGTTCTAAGAAAAATAAGATGCATAAAAGATAAACATCATATGCAATCAAAATATGGCCATCATCATCTTGTGCTTTTGATCTCCATCTCCAAAGCAACGTCATGATCTCCATCGTCACCGCCTTGACACCTTGATCTCCATCGTAGTGTCATTGCGTCGAGGTCGTCACGCCAACTATTGCTTAACTATCAGTGACGCATAGTGATAAAGTAAAGCAATTACATGGCGCTTGCACTTCATACAATAAAGAGACAACCCTAAGGCTCCTACCGGTTGTCGATATTACAAAACATGATCGTCTCGTACATCAACATATATCACATCATATCTTGACCATATCACATCACAACATGCCCTGCAAAAACAAGTTAGACGTCCTCTACTTTGTTGTTCCAAGTTCTACGTGGCTGCTTGATACGTCTCCAACGTGTCTATAATTTTTTATTGTTCCATGCTATTATATTACCCGTTTTGGATGTTTATGGGCTTTACTTTATACATTTATATCATTTTTGGGACTAACCTACTAACCGGGCCCAGCCCGAATTGCTGTTTTTTTTACTATTTCAGCGTTTCGAAGGAAAGGAATATCAAACGGAGTCCAAACGGAATGAAACCTCCGGGAGCGATCTTTTTGGAACAAACGCAATCCAGGAGACTTGGAGTGGATGTCAAGAAGCAGCCGAGGCGGCCACGAGGCAGGAGGGCACGCCCCCCACCCTCATGGGGCCCTCGTGGCTCTCCTGACCTACCTCCTTCGCCTATATATATCAACGTACCCCAAAAACATCTAGGAGCACCACGAAAAACTATTTCCACCGCCACAACCTTCTGTACCCACGAGATCCCATCTTGGAGCCTTCGCCGGTGCTCTGCCGGAGGGGGAATCGACCATGGAGGGCCTCTACATCATCTCCAAGGCCTCTCCGATGAGTTGTGAGTAGTTTACCACAGACCTTCGGGTCCATAGTTATTAGCTAGATGGCTTCTTATCTCTCTTTGAATCTGAATACAAAGTTCTCCTCGATCTTCTTGGAGATCTATTCGATGTAACTCTTTTGCGGTGTGTTTGTCGAGATCCAAAGAATTGTGGGTTTATGATCAAGTTTATCTGTGAGAAATATTTGAATCTTCTTTGAATTCTTTTATGTATGATTGGTTATCTTTGCAAGTTTCTTCGAATTATCAGTTTGGTTTGGCCTACTAGATTGATCTTTCTTGCAATGAGATAAGTGCTTAGCTTTGGGTTCAATCTTGCGGTGTCCTTTCCCAGTGGCAGCAGGGGCAACAAGGCACGTATTGTATTGTTGCCATCGAGGATAAAAAGATGGGGTTTATATCATATTGCTTGAGTTTATCCCTCTCCATCATGTCATCTTTCTTAATGCGTTACTCTGTTCTTATGAACTTAATACTCTAGATGCAGGCAGGAGTCGGTCGATGTATGCAGTAATAGTTGTAGATGCAGAATCGTTTCGATCTACTTGTTGCGGACGTGATGCCTATATACATGATCATGCCTAGATAATCTCATAACTATGCACTTTTCTATCAATTGCTCGACAGTAATTTGTTCACCCACCGTAATACTTATGCTATCTTGAGAGAAGCCTCTAGTGAAACCTATGGCCCCCGGGTCTATCTTTTATCATATAAGTTTCCAATCTACTTTTATTTGCAATCTTTACTTTCCAATCTATATCATAAAAATACAAAAAAAAATTATCTTATCTTATTATCTCTAACAGATCTCACTTTTGCAAGTTACCATGAAGGGATTGACAACCCCTTTATCGCGTTGGTTGCGAGGTTCCTGTTTGTTTGTGTAGGTACGAGGGACTTTTGAGGAGCCTCCTACTAGATTGATACCTTGGTTCTCAAAACTGAGGGAAATACTTACGCTACTTTGTTGCATCACCCTTTCCTCTTCAAGGGAAAACCAACGCAGTGCTCAAGAGGTAGCACTGCTACGGGCTTCTAGCAAGAACCGTTCTTACCTACGCAAAAAACACAACGGTGTTTCATCAAGTTTGCTATTTTAACCTTCTTCAAGGACCGCCTGTAGTCAAATTTGATTCAACTAAAGTAGGAGAAACTGACACCCGCCAGCCACCTTTATGCAAAACTAGTTGCATGTCTATCAGTGGAACCAGTCTCATGTGCGTGGACATGTAAGGTTGGTCCGGGCCGCTTCATCCCACAATATCTCCGAATCAAAATAAGACGTTGGTGGTAAGCCGTATGACTATCACCGCCCACAACTCTTTGTGTTCTACTCGTGCATATCATCTACGCATAGACCTGGCTCTGATGCCACTGTTGGGGAACGTTGCATGGAAAACAAAAAAAATTCCACGCACACACAATGATCTATCCATGGAGATGCATAGCAACAAGGGGGAGATTGTGTCTACATACCCTCGTAGACCATAAGAGGAAGCATTAGACAATGCGGTTGATGTAGTCGAACTTCTTCGCCATCCAACCGATCAAGTAGCGACCGTATGACACCTCCGCGTTCTGCACACGTCCAGCTCGGTGACGTCCTCGGCCTTCTTGATCCAGCAAGTTAGCGAGGTAGTAGATGAGTTCCGACAGCACGACGGTGTGGTGACGGTGATGGTGAAGTGATCTCCGCAGGGCTTCGCCTAAGCACTACGAAAATATGACCGAGGGTGTAAACGGTGGAGGGGGGCGCTGCACACGGCTAGGCAATCTGTTGTGTGCTCAGTGCCCCCTCCCACATATATATAGGTGGGAGGGAGGATGGAGTAGCCAAAGAAGGCGCCCAAGTAGGAGGAATCCTACTTGGGGTCCCTCCCAAGCCGCGCCCCCCTTTCCTTATTTGGAGTGCGGGGACAGGCAAGGGAGGGTGCCCCCCTTTCCTTTCTCCCATGAGAGGGAAAGGCAGGAGGGGCTAGCCCTCCCCCTTTTCCTTCCCTAGGGCTGACCAAACAAGGGAGGGGGCGCACCAGCCCCCTTATGGGCTGGTCTGTCCCCTCCTTTGGCCCATAAGGCCCATATTTTGTTGGGGGGTGCCCGAAACCCCTTCCAGTGACCCGATTCCTTCCCGGTACGTCCCGAAACACATCCAGTGTCCAAATACCATCGTCCTATATATAAATCTTTACCTCTCGACCATTTCGATACTCCTCTCCATGTCCATGATCTCATCCGGGACTCCAAACAACATTCGGTCACCAAAATATATAACTCATATAACACTATATCGTCAACGAACGTTAAGCGTGCTGACCCTACGGGTTTGAGAACTATGTAGACATGACTGAGACACCTCTCTCGTCAATAACCAATAGCAGAACTTGGCTGCCCATATTGGCTCCTACATATTCTATGAAGATCTTTATCGGTCGAACCATTATGACATCATACGTAATTCCCTTTGTCCATCGGGATGTTACTTGCCCGAGATTCGGTCGTCAGTATCTTCATACCTAGTTCAATCTCGTTACCAGCAAGTCTCTTTACTCATTCCGTAATACATCACCTTGTGACTAACTCCCTAGTCATTTGCTTGCAAATTTATGATGTGTATTTGTTGACGCTGGAACACGTCACACGAACACATCGATGTGTATCCGCGGCGCCGAGGGAGATGCTCCGCAACTCACACCGCGGGAGGCCGACTTCCAGCGCGATACGCAAGACAGCAAGCCGACGCTTTTGGGACCAGACGCCCCGCTCGCCCGGGAGGGACCCCGTTAGGGCTCGCGGCGACGATTGGCTGCTCGAGGTCGGTCTTACCGCCCCTAGAGCCTCGTGGATTCGCAGCCTCCAATCTTGAAGAACGACGAAGAACGAGAAGAAAGATACAAGGGAAGAGATAAAAGTAGATGAACACGGAAAAGTAGTACATTGATTGATCAATTGTGTGTTGTTCAATCGTCCGTCACCCCTTAGGTATATAAGAGGCGGCTGGACTTCCCGTGCAAGGAAAAAGGCTTGGATTCACGTCCAAAACCCTAGTCAAATTCGGATTGGTTTTGTCCGAACTTTCCAAAACTGTTCGGTTTAAACTGGCTGCACCTTGCGGGTCTTTTTTGTGGTGGTAAACGATCTCGGATGGAAACTAGCCCAAAAGCAATCTTGACCGTTTTGACGAGACGAACAACTTTTATGTTAAACGTATATTGATCAGAGGTTATCTTGAGGGTCAAATCGGTCGCGCAAAACAGGCTATCCCTCGCGCTACCCATCAGACAGGGTGTCTGGTGGGGCGGGCCAGTTTTTGCCTCTGACAGGGCTGTATTCCGATGGCTCTAACTTTTGCATAAGAACTCGGATTGGAACAATTTTTATATAAAAATCGATCGTTTCGACGAGGCGAAGACAATCCGTGTAGATATTTTTCCATTTGAGGTGGTCTTGGGGGCTCAATAAGCCAAACTGTACTCTGAATATAAAATCTTAGTACTTTGAGCATAGTTTCGGCCTTCAAGATGAAATCGGACGGCGATGACCCAAACTTCAAAGATGTTCATATCAAAAATGCGGAAATCTTTCATGAAGATCACATCCCCATTTGAGTCCATCTTAAATAAGTTCTTGACCATGCCAAAATCTGGTGTCAACACATGCCCCCTGTTTTTCGGCAAAGCTTGTGTGCCGAAAAATAACTTGCACATAGCTTGCTCTAAGGATGATGTCAACACTTCATCAGCCATTTTGCATATGCTTAGGATGATAAGTTTATATCGGCCATTGCTTGTGTGAATATTTCGATGCAAGTTTGGGTGAAACTTTCCCAACTTCAATAACAATCCAGTGATAAGGTTCCATAGATCAAAACCATCCTCCGAACCATATTGTTCACCCTTTCGCTAGGACTTTGCAGATAATCAATAATAAACTTCCTCCAATCCTTACTTCACCTGCATAAAAGTTTCATTAGTGGCCAAAGCGGTGGGCTTCTGTTCGGCCTTACCTATGTTGACAAAACCTAGCATCGGCTATTGATAGAAATACAATACACCATAGTTCACATAGTAGCCATATGCTTGCTGTGCCAACTCTTTCAAATTGTTATGTCTAGATATATGAACAATTTTAAAGCAACCCAAGGTAAATCTTGCATCTAGTCATATCAAAAGATAAACTATAAGTGATTCGTCAAAACATTGATAACCCTTGGACATTTGTTGCACTACTAATAACGAATCACTGGAAGCCTCAATATGTATAGCACCTATAGCAAGGCAAAGCTCCAATCCGAATAACAATTCATATTCGGCTTTGATCATTGTGCAAAAATATCTTAAGCGGCATGAGGCTTCACAAACTAGCTCCATATGGAGATAAATAAACAACACCAACACTTTGGCCATTGCTACAAATTGAACCATCAAAATATAATCTCCATACTACTAGAGAGACAAAGCTAATATCACTTAACATGTACCTTGTCTCGGTTCCAATTGAACTAAGGACGATGTTAGAATTCCACACCGGCCATCATCAGATAGTTTCTTAGGACGATAGTTAAGTATCTGCCATTACCATGAGGTTCATGTAGAATTCATCCATTAAAACATGTATAGCCAAAATAAACAAATAAAATAGCAATAAAATATTTCGGCTCCTTTGTCTTAGCAACAAAAATGTAACTAACCAAATGTATAGTGATTTGGTAATACTCTGTCATCATATAGAAAATTATGTTGCATCCATGGATCAAAATAAGTCCATGGAGGGTAACTGATCATACCTTCGGCTTAATTGTTTGTTGCTTCCATCATTCTCCTTCATTTTTATTGTACTTGTTGCAATTGAAGCATGCACATCGTTTTTGTTTTTATTGATCCTCTTGGGAACCCATGCCATGTTCCTCTTTCTAAGCTCTTGTGCACTAAGATTTTGTAATTCCTTCTTTTGCCAATACGATAAGCCGAGTGAGCACCTCGACTGTGATTTTGTTTCAACCAATGGCAACTCTTTCTGGGCCTTGTGCACCCTCAACTTATTTTCTTCAGATTTGGCACTCTGATTTTTATCAATTGATTGCTTCACTTCTTTGCCTTTTGTAGCCAATGTCAACATTTTAATTGGCTCTTTGTTTTTTGAGATCAAATCTGAAGTAGCACACTTATGACCATCTCTTTTCACACGGTAAACTTGCTTTACCATCTCTTTCTTCTTCCTTGAGCTCTGGACCGATTCCTTATGATTGAAACGGTCTTTGATACATGATTGTTCAAATGTTGATCTTCTTGGAGCTGCATGGTATTGGTGAGATGGTCTAGAATAAGATGGAGAATGTGCCCTTGTACCATACCTGTCCCATGATGAATATGTATCTATATGAGCATAGGGAGGCATCCACGACATTCGCATTGGCGGCCCAAAATAAGGATATGAATATGTTGCATTAAAATTATCACTTTGCCAATACCAATCCTCATATTTGCGCCTTGGGGGTGATCTTGGTTTCTTTGCATGATTTGGCCGATAAGCATTCTTCTCTTCACTCATCTTTTGATATTTATCCAATAGTTCAGCAAAGGTGATTTTTGATCTCTTACACTTGCGCTTATTTCGGCCTTTGTTTTCTTTTGGTTTGCTTTCATCGATCATTGGATTTGCTTGCTGCCCCCTCCTTGGCGTCTCCATTGTAGCTTCGATGGAATTTTCGCCCTCAAGATTATGTTCATTATGCTCTTCAACAACTTCTTTACTTGAAACCTTGATCCCATCACCTGCAGTTTTTACATTCTCTTTAAATGGATCGGCTTGAAGCAGCCGATGCAAAAACCTTTTGCCATCGGGACCAATTGGAATAGACTGGTCATCTCTTGGTGTTTCAACAAACTTCAATCGTCCTTTTTCAATGGCCGATTTAACTATTTGCCGAAACATGTTGCAATCCTCAAAATTATGTTTGGACGAATCATGCAACTTACAATACATTCGTCCTTGGATTGATGGCTTAACATGGTGATCGAGAATTGTAATGTAATTATTTTTCAGCAACAAATCAAATATTTGATCACACATGCTTGAATTGAAGGTATACTTCTTGTTTTCCAGCCGATCATGTTGTTTGAACGGCTTTGCAGATAAGCAAACGAATGGTTCAGATTTGGAATCTCCCCATTCGGCTATGCATTGTGTTTTCCACTCTATCTCCGATGTCTTTGGATAAGATGTTGTATTAGCATCGGTTTTCTCAATAGAATTTAACCTTGGCTTTAAATTTCTGAAACGAATATATTTAGAACATACATGTCTCAGTTGAGACCAAGTGCAAGCCAAGTATGAAATAAGCAAAGCTACCCAACTAGATATGAACTTTAGATAAAGCAATGGCGAAAGCTTTGGCTGTAACAATAAGTCATTATCGGTCTTTATAAATGGCGCAATGGTTTGACCGATATGTTCCATAACAATTTTATTGCTAACAAGTAAATTACCCTTCTTCATTGGTCTTTCAAAATTACTTATGAGAATATTTCTTATAGATGCATCAATAATGAAGTTGCGACCAAATCTGAAAATAGGTAAATTACTCGCTATGCATACCTCTTCAAATATGTTGGGAGAAGATGATGGTGGTGCCATTTGAAGAACATCTTGCTCCGTCTTTGGATGGCTCCCCAACACCTTGTCATCATCTTTTTCTTGAATCCATGCATCATTGCTTTGAAGATTTTTGTCGGCCGAACTTTGTTCGGCTGCTTGTTCTTGTCCTTGAAGCTTGTCAATTTCTACGACATGGAACTCATAGGGCAGGAAGTAGGTTCCATTAACTTCAGAAAAATCAAGCACCGTTGTTTTCCTATGCTTGCCATGCCCTTTCTCAATAATGCTTGCGTCGTTGGATTTGATGGATTTAGAATATATACTACTTGATTCGGATTTTTCAACCGAAGCAATTTCATGTTCCGAATCATCCTTCTTTTCATTGATACTACCAATTGGCAATGCTTCTTTTATCTGAGCCAGTTCTTTTTCTATTTGTTTCTGACGGCAAGCGGCAAAATTAGCTTTAAGCTTTTTCTCAATTTCAGCCCACTCCGGATATGATTGCCCCCAATGCTTTTAGATTCTTTCGGCAATGACAAACGGGTGTTGCCGAAATTTTGCAAGTGTGTAGGGGGTGTATAATATGATATAGTATTAGGTGAAGGCATATGCATTGTTGTAAGACCATCCTTTTGCTCGCCAATTTTATCAATTGGCAAAGATTCATCTTCTTGCAAAACTCTAGCTTTTATTGCGGCATAACCAGGAAATAGCCCCTTTTCATGTTGTTCAAGGCAAAGAGCCTCTTATTTTGGGCTAAACTCTTCAATGCAGCCACCACTACCTCATCTTCTACAATGTTGGGCACAACCGCTCCTGTAAAATTTACATTCATTCGGCTATAACCAGGAAGGTATGAAGCCGAATTATGAGCATCTACTGTTGTGTATGGTGCCGAAGAATTAGTAACATGAGGTGTAGCATATGACGGTTCAGAGTAACTGGCCGAATAGCCACTAGTAGCATGGCCAATTCTCTCATTCATCGGCATGGTTGGATTACTATATTGCACATTAGCTGCCGATGAATAAAAGGGTGAAATACTTTCTTGTATGGCATTGGAAATTCTAACTTGGGGTGTTTCCAATTGATTAATCGAACTCATCATGTTGCTCATCGGCATATGAATTTGCTGGGTTGCCGATGCGTGTGAGTTGGGATACATATGGTGCATGTTACTAATATCATAAGAAGTTGAAGTATATAAATTACTTTGAATTGGCCCTTGCACGTAGTTAGTTGCATGATTGCAAAAACTAGGGTTGGCCGATAGAGTATACTCACTGAACGATCTAATAACACCATATGAATTATTTGCATCTACATAAAGGGATTGGGTATTTGTCGTGGCTGAGGACGAGCACCTATGGGGCAGGGCCCCTTTTCGGTCCAGCAGGGAGCGGAGGGCGCACGAAGAGCAGATCGAGGTCGGGCGCGCGGGGGATTTTACCCAGCTTCGGAGCTCCCCGGAGGGATAAAACTCCTACTGCTGCTTTGTGTTTGTATTCTGTTCTTGCTTGTGAACGTAGGTGTGCTGTGGTTGCGAATGAGTCGAACCGAACCCTCTCTACGTGCGCACGGGCCTCCTTTTTATAGTCTAAAGGGGTCACCGACAGGTGGCAACGCAGAGAGAGGGGTAGAAACGTAAAAATGCGGGTTGGTACAACCGCTATCAACAGTGGCCCCTACCTAACTCTGACGGCAGGGGACAAGGGCATTTAATGCCCGTCCGGTCGCCCAAACAGTGCAGGAAGCGACCGTTAGGGGCGCCACCGATCGCCACGATGGCCTCCCTGTCATCTTCGCTTGCCACCTCGCCCCGCTTGCCTGCACAGCCACCCGCCACGTGCACCAGGAGTGATCCTGCGGCGACACTTCGTCGGGTGAGCTGGAGCGTGGGCGCAGAGTGGTGGCTTCGCCACGGCAAGCGCCTTGCCGCGGTCGCTGTCTTGTCGCACCCGCGAGCTCGCCGCTCGTCGGGTCTTGCCGGGACACGCGGTGCGTCGCGGCAAGTTTTCTGAAGTGCCTTGGTTGGCCTTCCCGGCAAGCTCCTCTTGCCGGGGCCTTGTCCTTCCCAGCAAGCTTCTCTTGCCGGGGTCTTGTCTTCTTAGTTAAACACTTTGTTCTTGAATGGCAGTAATATGAATGACGGAGGGCCTTGGCGGACGCCCGGCAAGGCTTGCCGCGGGGACGCTGCGACTGCCCGTGCACAAGTTCGGGGTACTAAGGTACCCCCTACTTTAGTACACCGACATTATTCATATTACCTTTGTAGACTGCAAACCCTAGATGATGATCTCTTTGTAGCAAGAACGGGCCGGAGACCGTTCGAAGCTTCGTCCCCAGCGGAGTCGCCAAAAAGTGTGTTGACGCTGGAACGTGTCACACGAACACGTCGATGTGTACCCGCGGCACCGAGGGAGATGCTCCGCAACTCACACCGCGGGAGGCCGACTTCCAGCGCGATACGCAAGACAGCAAGCCGACGCTTTTGGGACCAGACGCCCCGCTCGCCCGGGAGGGACCCCGTTAGGGCTCGCGGCGACGATTGGCTGCTCGAGGTCAGTCTTACTGCCCCTAGAGCCTTGTGGATTCGCAGCCTCCAATCTTGAAGAACGACGAAGAACGAGAAGAAAGATACAAGGGGAGAGATAAAAGTAGATGAACACAGAAAAGTAGTAGATTGATACATCGATTGTGTGTTGTTCAATCGGCCGTCACCCCTTAAGTATATAAGAGGCGGCTGGACTTCATGTGCAAGGAAAAAGGCTTGTATTCACATCCAAAACCCTAGTCAAATTCGGATTGGTTTTGTCCGAACTTTCCAAAATTGTTCGGTTTAAACTGGCTGCACCTTGCGGGTCTTTTTTGTGGTGGTAAACGATCTCGGATGGAAACGAGTCCAAAAGCAATCTTGACCGTTTCGATGAGACGAACAACTTTTATGTTGAAGATGTTTTGATAATAGGTTATCTTGAGGGTCAAATTGGTCGCGCAAAACAGGCTCTCCCTCGCGCTACCCATCAGATAGGGTGTCTGGTGGGGCGCGCCAGTTTTTGCCTCTGACAGGGCTGTATTCCCATGGCTCTAACTTTTGCATACTAACTTGGATTGGAACGATTTTTATATCAAAATCGATCGTTTCGACGAGACGAAGACAATCCATGTAGGTAATGTTTCCATTTGAGGTGGTCTTGTGGGCTCAATCAGCCAAACTGTACTCTGAATATAAGATCTTAGTACTTTGAGCATAGTTTCGGCCTTCGAGATGAAATCGGAGGGCGATGACCCAAACTTCAAAGATGTTCATATCAACAATGCGGAGCTCTTTCATGAAGATCACTTCTCCATTTGAGTCCATCTTAAATAAGTTCTTGACCGTGCCAAAATCTGGTGTCAACAGTATTACCAAGAGGGCCTAGAGATACCTCGTTGATACTCGGAGTGACAAATCCTAATCTCGATCTATGCCAACTCAACAAACACCTTCGGAGATACCTGTGGAGCATCTTTATGATCACCCAGTTACGTTGTGACGTTTGATAGCACACAAGGTATTCCTTCGGTATCTGGGAGTTGCATAATCTCATAGTCGGAGGAATATGTATTTTACATGAAGAAAGCAATAGCAATAAACTGAACAATCATTATGCTAAGCTAACGGATGGGTCTTGTCCATCACATCATTCTCCTAATGATGTGATCCCATTACCAAATGACAACACATGTCCATGGTTAGGAAATCTTAACCACCTTTGATCAACGAGCTAGTCTAGTAGAGGCTTACTAGGGACACGGTATTTGTTTATGTATTGACACATGTATCTAAGTTTCCGATCAATACAATTCTAGCATGAATAATAAACCTTTATCATGATTTAGGAAATATAATAATAACTATTTTATTATTGCCTCTAGGGTATATTTCCATCATTTTAACCCCTTTCCGCGATGGTGTTCTGAACAGTCGCCTACTGAATGAATGCGATAGGGGGGGTCCTTCCCACACGACCCAGAAACCGTCGGTGATAGGCCCTCCGCTCGCACACACTCGGCAAAATGAGGTCATGTGCGATGGGCGAGTGATCAAATACGATTATACAGGCCCAATCGGTTCCGGTCATAAGTACATCTCACACAGTCAGACCCAAACATTCTGTTTGTTATGTACATTCCACACAGTCAATCCAAGGAATACGTTTCCGTTCTTATGTACATCCCTCACAGTCAATCCAAAGAAAATGTTTCCGTTCGTATGTACATCCTACACAGTCAATCTAGGGAAAACGTTTCCGTTCGTATATACATCCCGCACAGTTTTATGTATAGCCTCGTGTGTGATAGGTGTAACTATCACACACGCTCTGCCTCAGTTAACCGTTTGCTTTTAATCAACTACATCACACACGATTTGTTGAAGAAAACCGTATGGCATTGGGCTTTCCATCACAAAGCGCTTTTACTGCTAGAACCGTTTGCAAAGTACCATGACCCATTTAGCAGGTTTATTAGTTTACAATTAATAATTCCAGTATTATGCAAATTCACATTTCATATCGAGCAGTTGTTTGCCAATTTCATATCAGGCACATAAATATATTTTAACATCACAGTGTGATAGTTACCTGAAAACATCATAGTACAACATATAGCTAGTTCACCTTCATAAGAACAATATTAGAACAATATATTCATTTCCCTAATCTAGATCATTCAGGCTCGTCTTATCCACCTTTGCTTTCAGTTCAGTAAGAACCTATTTTGCACTGGCCAACTGGGAAGTGCCTCCTCCTTCGCCAACATCATCTTAGCAAAGTCTAAATTAAAAATATGAGCTCATTCTCCATCTTCCAATTTTTATCCCACATCTTCAAATATTCTTCAGTGTTGAAAACACTTTCTCTAAGCCTACCTGTGTTATCTTCCTCATACATGCTCCAAAGCTTTGCTAGACACATCTTCAAAGACTGTGGCCACTCTTGATTAACCCACTATAGGTAAGAACACTTATGTTAATCCTATAATATTTAAAACTATATCGGTAATAATTGTAGGGGAAATGGGTTTCTAGCAACATAGAAAATGACCAAATACATATTTTGGAAAACTGAAGAAACAGATTAATTATGACATATCTTCCCAAAAAGGTCAATGTGCAAATGAATTAATTGCTACTAAGACACCAACAAAATTCCGAAACATCAGAAGCTATAATTAAATACAACAATGCTACAAGTTCTTAGTCATGTACTATAAATAACACATTGAACATTTTATGAGGAAGCTAAATATAACTGCAACAGCATAGCGACAGTGTTTGGATGACAGCAAATTGATACTAACAGGTGTGTACATGCATAAATTTAGTAACATAGCACTAATAACACTAAGGCCATCCACTATGTATGCCAAAACCGGTGTAAAGACAATTGTTGCTACATTTGACACCGGTGCCCTGCACAGGCGAGCCGATGCAGCGGGAAAAAATCAGGGACCCGGACTCCAGAGCACCTAGTTGCTCTGATGCCCAGTTCCTTCGTGCCATAAAGATTTAGTATTTTACTGCTTGGTTGCTAGGATGTGTGGACCAATGTTGGCTGCACAAACTGCTAAAGCGGTGCCAAATAATTTTCTAATGGCACCGCTGATGAGATGGCAACATTTTTAGATACTAGGTACAAAATGTGACACCGTCTTAACATCCAAAATAACATAGCACGGTGATAGTGTCTGAATCACATCTAACAAATGATTTGTAACAAGCAAAGTGTGGCTAACCTTCTCTGCACATGCCAGAAACTTCCGCCCACTGTCCACAGATTCAAAGGCAACTTGCTTCACGCATGGAGATAGATGGTGACAACGAGCAGGCATATCTTCTGCCACCCCACTCCATTCATTGCAACTAATGATCTTAGGGAGCTACAAGAGGAAGAAATGACTCAAATCGACCTCTGGGTTAAAATCCTTCATTCCAAGTCATAACCCGAGAGAGAGAAGAGAGGCATACCCGGGTGCTGAAAAATTCGTCGTCGGAGGAGGAACCGTTGGAGAGGTCATTGAAGAAGAGCATGGCGACCCCGGCGGTAGGATGCGAGACGGCGAGAGTGAGGAAGCAAGCGAGGAAGCGGCTATAGCTTTGGAAGGAAGGAAGAGGAAACATGGGAAATGTGACTTGTCGTCGGGGAGAAAAAGGGGTGGGGAGAGGGGGGTAGATATTTCGGCGGTAGGCCAAAAATTTCGAAATGTGGAGGGAAACTTTGCGTGTGGTGCATCCGGACACCATTCACTTTGAACCAATTGTGCATCGCAAACGATTCTTCTACTTTACGCACATGGGATGAGTTTGATAATTCAAATTTTGGTGGAAATTTCCCTGGGTACTTTCCTCATCCATGTCATTGCCTAATTTAACATCGCTTGCTAATTTGGGCACACAAAAGAGCGTACAGCACACAGACCACACTTACTGAATCGAGCAATTTTAATAATTAAACAGAGCCAGTTGACCTGAACATTGCTCTAACAAAAGACCAGCATTATAAATAAAGCCTAAGTACTCATAATTTTAACAAAGCCGCCGCCGAGGCGACCTATGCATCACCGGTGTGAGATGAGACGTCGATGACTTGTCCTGGCGACATGCTGCCGTTGGTGGACTCCGCATCCCCCGTGCTGAAGTCGACCACGTCCTCATCCTCGTCCTTGTCCTTGGCGCCGCCCTCAAGGTTGTAGTACTCATAGTAGTGGTTGCGCCAAAGCTCGCGTTGGTACTCCACCGCCGATTCCTCGACGGAAAGACTCTTCTCTACCTCGATCACAGCCACGCGCAACTCCTCCTCCTGACGCTCCTTGATCTCCGCCGCCTCCTGCATCTCCCGCTCCCGCTCGGCGATCTCATGAAGAAGCAGGTGCTCCATGGCCACCGCCGCCTTTTCAGAGGTGGGTTGCATGCTGGATTCCGAGGTGACCCGAAATATCTTGGCGTGTGCGTCCTCGATCTTGGCATGGATGGCCTCGACCCGGACCAGGGCGACATCAGCGGCACGGAGGACAGCTCGAGCGCTCTCGGCATCTGCAGCCGCTGTCACAGCGGCTGCTGCAGCTGCCATGTCGACTACCGTAGAAGCCCTCTCGATAGATGCGGCCACACTCAATGAGGATGCGGCAGCACTCGGCATAGGCGGCCACGCTCTCGGTGCAGGAGGCGGCGCTCGGGGAGGACACGGCCATCGTACGGGCCCTCACGAAGCGTTTCCACGGCACCATCTTTGCAAGAAGGGGTCACGGGAATGGGGATCGGGATTCGTGGATTCGGTGGTTGCCGGCACTGAAGCAGATGAGCTGGCAAAGCTTAAGGAGGAAGACTTAAATAGACCCACAAATTTTCATCGCAAACGGTTCCTACAAAAAATGTGTGTGATGTTGTTAACATTTTTTATTAGCTGTGAAAGACGAATTTGGAGTAAAGTGGCAACGGATGGTGTTTTAAATGTACGAGAAAATTGTAGTATTAATACAACTTTCATGTCGAAAATTGTAAAATTTCAGCGGTCATTTGACCTTTTAAGACATTTTAAGTGATTTACTAGCCATTTAATGACTGTAATACAAATTTGAACTACATCTACATGCAATGGTTAAGCATAAAGGTTTGAAAAATCATATTTGTGTACTTGTGTGCGAGTTAATTCCATCTTTAGTAAATTGGAAGAAATTTTCAAACATATTGGTGTCACGGCACAGACACATGCATGGAGTGCCATGGAATTTAAATTCCAAAAAAATAAAAAAAATCATAAATACATGAAACCTTGCTTGATATAATGTCATGCCACCAAGATGATGTGGTACATTTTTTGGCATGTTTGACGAAAGTTTGGACACACACCCCTCACAAACTGGTGCAACTCACTAGAAGGCTCATGGTTCCGAGAGGGAACAATGCATGTTTGATGACGAACGGGAGATAGCTTCCTCTTACAGCCTTCAAATTTTTTCTACATTTAACATGCACTAATACAACTGTCATGTGAAATTTGTAAAATTCTAGGGGTCATTTGACCTTTTTAAGACATCTAAGTGATTTTCTAGCCATTTAATGACCGTAATTCAAATTTGAACTACATCCACATGCAACGGCTAACCATAAGGGTTTGAAAAATCATATTTGTGTATATGTGTGCGAGTTAAATCCATCTGCAGTAAATTGGAAGGAATTTTCAAACATATTGGTGTCACGGCCTAGACACATGCATGGAGTGCCATGGAATTTAAATTCCAAAAAATTAAAAAAATATCAGAAATACATGAAACCTTGCTTAATGTAATGTCATGCCACCAAGATGATGTGGTAAATTTTTTGGCATGTTTGACGAAAGTTTGGACACACACCCCTCACAAACCGGAGCAACTCACTAGAAGGCTCCTGGTTCCGAGAGGGAACAATGCATGTTTGATGATGAACGGGAGATAGCTTCCTCTTACGGTCTTCAAATTTTTTCTACATTTAACGTGCACTAATACAACTGTCATGTGAAAATTTGGAAAATTCTAGGGGTCATTTGACCTTTTTAAGATATCTAAGTGATTTTCTAGCCATTTAATGACCATAATTCAAATTTGAACTACATCTACATGCAACGGCTAACCATAATGGTTTGAAAAATCATATTTGTGTACTTGTGTGCGAGTTAATTCCATTTGCAGTAAATTGGAAGGAATTTTCAAACATATGGTGTCACGGCCTAGACACATGCATGGAGTGCCATGGCATTTAAATTCCAATTTTTTTGAAAGATCAGAAACACATGAAACCTTGCCTGATGTGATGTCATGCCACCAAGATAATGTGGTAAAGAATTTGGCATGTTTGAGGAAAGTTTGGACACACACCCCTCACAAACCGGAGCACTCACTAGAGGCTCGTGGTTCCGAGAGGGAACAATGCATGTTTGATGATGAACGGGAGATAGCTTCCTCTTACGGCCTTCAAATTTTTTCTATATTTAACATGCACTAATACAACTGTAATGTGAAAAATTAGAAAATTCAAGTGGTCATTTGACCTTTTAAAGACATTTAAGTGATTTTCTAGACATTTAATGACCATAATTCAAATGTGAACTACATCTACATGCAGTGGCTAACCATAACAGTTTGAAAAATCATGTTTTTGTGTACTTATGTGCGAGTTAATTCCATGTGCAGTAAATTGGAAGGAATTTTCAAACATATTGGTGTCACGACCTGGACACATGCATGGAGTGCCATGCCATTTAAATTCCAACAAATTAAAAAATGATCAGAAACACATGAAACCTTGCTTGACGTAATGTCATGCCACCAAGATGATGTGGTAAAAAAAGCATGTTTGACCAAAGTTTGGACAGACATCCCTGATACGTCTACAACGTATCTATAATTTTTTTTGTTCCATGCTATTATATTACCCGTTTTGGATGTTTTTGGGCTTTACTTTACACATTTATATCATTTTTGGGACTAACCACCTAACCAGAGGCCCAACCCGTATTGCTGTTTTTTGCCTATTTCAGTGTTTCGAAGAAAAGGAAAATCAAACGGAGTCCAAACGGAATGAAACCTTCGGGAGCGATCTTTTTGGAACAAACATGATCCGGAGGACTTCGAGTGGAAGTCAAGAAACAAACAAGGCGGCCACGAGGGTGGAGGGCGCCCCCCTACTAGGCGCGCCCCCTGTCTCGTGGGCCCCTCGAGCGTCCACCGACCTACTTCTTCCTCCTATATATACCCATGTACCCAGAAAACATCAGGGGAGCCCACGAAAAACTATTTCCACCGCCGTAACCTTCTGTATCCACGAGATCCCATCTTCGAGCCTTCGTCGGCGCTTCACCGGAGCGGGAATCGACCATGGAGGGCCTCTACATCATCTCCAAGGCCTCTCCGATGAGTTGTGAGTAGTTTACCACAGACCTTCGGGTCCATAGTTATTAGCTAGATGGCTTCTTCTCTCTCTTTGAATCTCAATACAAAGTTCTCCTTGACCTTCTTGGAGATCTATTCGATGTAACTCTTTTTGCGGTGTGTTTGTCGAGATCCGATGAATTGTGGGTTTATGATCAAGTTTATCTACGAGAAATATTTGAATCTCCTCTGAGTTCTTTTATGTGTGATTAAGTTATCTTTGCAAGTCTCTTCGAATTATTAGTTTGGTTTGTCATACTAGATTGATCTTTCTTGCAATGGAGAAGTGCTTATCTTTGGGTTGAATCTTGCGGTGTCCTTTCCCAGTGACAGCAGGGGCAGCAACGCACATATTGTATTGTTGCCATCGAGGATAAAAAGATGGGGTTTATATCATATTGCATGAGTTTATCCCTATACATCATGTCATCTTTCTTAATGCGTTACTCTGTTCTTTATGAACTTAATACTCTAGATGCATGCTGGATAGCGGTCGATGTGTGGAGTAATAGTAGTAGATGCAGGCAGGAGTCGGTCTACTTGTCACGGACGTGATGCCTATATACATGATCATGCCTAGATAATCTCATAATTATTCGCTTTTCTATCAATTGCTCGACAGTAATTTGTTCACCCACAGTAATACTTATGCTATCTTGAGAGAAGCCACTAGTGAAACCTATGGCCCCGGGGTCTATCTCTTATCATATAAGCTTTCAATCTACTTTTATTTGCATCTTTACTTTTCCTATCTATATTACAAAATACCAAAAATATATTTATCTTATCATATTATCTCTATCAGATCTCACTTTCGCAAGTGGCCTTGAAGGGATTGACAACCCCTTTATTGTGTTGGTTGCGAGTTCTTGTTTGTTTGTGTAGGTGGGTGGGACTTCTGAGGAGCCTCCTATTGGATTGATACCTTGGTTCTCAGAAACTGAGGGAAATACTTACGCTACTATTGCTACATCACCCTTTCCTCTTCAACGAAAACCAACACAAGCTCAAGACGTAGCAAGAAGGATTTCTGGCGCCATTGACGGGGAGGTCTTCGCTCAAGTCAAGACATACCAAGTACCCATCACAAACTCATCTCCCTCGCATTTACATTATTTGCCATTTGCCTCTTGTTTTCCTCTCCCCCACTTCACCCTTGCCATTTTATTCGCCCTCTCTTTCCCAATCTCCTCTCTCTTTCATGTTTGCCTTCCCGTTGCCATGGCCGAATCAAAAAGAACTAAGGGTCCTTTCCAGGGTTTTAGTACCTTGGATAGTCCCTCTATCCTCTCTAAGCTCATAAATAATGATGTTATGGAAAGACCCACCGGGGTCACCGATGAGAACTTAAATAATTTTGATGAAGATGACTCCGGAATTTTTCGCTATTTACTTGATGAATCTTTAAAAGATGGTTGGGATAGGTTATTATGGATTCGAGCTAGCTATGTGCCATAATATCAAATTGAAGTTTACTTAAAAAGTTTCTATGTTAGCTTACCCGCTTCTTTCAAGCAAGTTCTAGATTCTATTTTTAAATAAGGTTTTCTTAAGGGGGATGCTATAGATACCTATGAAAAAATTAAAACTATATTTGGGCACCCTATGAATGATAAGGTTGAATCTACCACTCTCTTATGCTTTTATCAAAATGAAATTATCAAAGAGATGAAGGCTAGCTTAGATGCAAATTTCTGTAACGTGTTTAATCTTACTTCATCCATTAATGGCAATGCGCTTTCCCTAAATAGAAGAATGAATGCCATAGAAAGGAAATCCTCTCTTTCCTTTCCGAGTGCCAAAGATGGCACTACTTAGATCTATCCTCACTTTTATGCCTAGATAGGGGCGTTAAACGATAGCGCTAATTGGGAGGCAACCCAACTTTATCTTTGTTTTTGTTTTTGCTTCTGTTTAGTAATAAATTTTTCATCTAACTTCTGTTTAGATTTGTTTTTATGTTTTAATTAGTGTTTGTGCAAAGTAGAACCTATGATGATAGTTAATTTGATTCTGCTGAAAAACAGAAACTTTGCATGCACGAAAATAATTTTAGTAATTCACAGACACGTGATTTCGCGTTGATTATTTTTGCTGTAGATCAATAGAAGAATTTCCCAGGACTTCCTATTTTGGTAGGATTTTTAAAGTTCCAGAAGTATTCTAGAGTTACAGATTGCTACAGACTATTCTGTTTTCGACAGATTCTGTTTTTCGTGTGTTGTTTGCTTATTTTGATGCATCTATGGCTAGTATGTAAGGGTATGAACCATAGAGAAGTTGGAATACAGTAGGTTTAACACCAATATAAATAAATAATGAGTTCATTACAGTACCTTATGTGGTGGTCTTTCTTTCTTGCACTAACGGAGCTTATGAGATTTCCTGTTGAGTTTTGTGTTGTGAAGTTTTCAAGTTTTGGGTAAGGATTTGATGGACTATGGAATAAGGAGTGGCAAAAGCCTAAGCTTGGGGATGCCCATGGCACCCCAAGATATTCAAGGATAACCAAAAGCCTAAGCTTGGGGATGCCCCGGAAGGCATCCCCTCTTTCGTCTTCGTCTATCGGTAACTTTACTTGGAGCTATATTTTTATTCGCCACATGATATGTGTTTTGCTTGGAGCGTCTTGTATATATTAGTCTTTGCTTTTTAGTTTACCACAATAATCTTTGTTGTACACACCTTTTGGGAGAAACCCACTTGATTGGAATTTATTAGAATACTCTATGTGCTTCACTTATATCTTTTGAGCTAGATAGTTTTTTGCTCTAGTGCTTCACTTCAATCTTTTAGAGCACGGCGGTGGCTTAATTTTTAAGAAATTGTTGATCTCTAATGCTTCACTTATATTATTTTGAGAGTCTCTTTAAACAACATGGTATTTGCTATGGTTATAAAATTGGTCCTAGAATGATGGGCATCCAAGTTGGGTATAATAAAAACTATCATAGAAAGTGAATTGGGTGCTATGATCAATTTTATGCTTGATAATTGTTTTGAGATATAAAGGTGGTAATATTAGAGTCATGCTAGTTGGGTGATTATGAATTTAAAAAATACATGTGTTGAAGTTTGTGATTCCCATAGCATGCACGTATGGTGAACCGCTTTGTGATGAAGTTGGAGCACAATTTTATTTATTTATTGTCTTCCTTATGAGTGGCGGTCGGGGACGAGCGATGGTCTTTTCCTACCAATCTACCCCCCTAGGAGCATGCGCGTAGTACTTTTTTTCGATAACTTGTAGATTTTTGCAATAAGTATATGAGTTCTTTATGACTAATGTTGAGTCCATGGATTATACGCACTCTCACCCTTCCACCATTGCTAGCCTCTCTTGTGCTGCGCAACTTTCGCCGGTACCATACACCCACCATATACCTTCCTCAAAACAGCTACCATACCTACCTATTATGGCATTTCCGTAGCCATTCCGAGATATATTGCCATGCAACTTTCCACCGTTCCGTTTATATGACACACATCATCATTGTCATATTGCTCTTTGCATGATCATGTAGTTGACATCGTATTTGTGGCAAGGCCACCTTCATAATTTTCATACATGTTACTCTTGATTCATTGCATATCTCGGTACACCGCCGGAGGCATTCATATAGAGTCATATCTTGTTCTACGTATTGAGTTGTAATCTTGAGTTGTAAGTAAATAAAAGTGTGATGATCTTCATTATTAGAGCATTGTCCCAGTGAGGAAAGGATGATGGAGACTATGATTCCCCCACAAGTCGGGATGAGACTTTGGACTTTACAAAAAAAAGAGGCCAAAGAGCCCACCAAATAAAAAAAGAAAGGCCAAATAAAAAAAGAGAAAGGCCAAATAAAAAAATGAGAGAAAAAGAGAGAAGGGGCAATGCTACTATCCTTTTTACCACACTTGTGCTTTAAAGTAGCACCATGATCTTCATGATAGAGAGTCTCCTATGTTGTCACTTTCATATACTAGTGAATTTTTCATTATAGAACTTGGCTTGTATATTCCAATGATGGGCTTCCTCAAAAGTGCCCTAGGTCTTCGTGAGCAAGCGAGTTGGATGCACACCCACTTAGTTTCTTTTGTTGAGCTTTCATACATTTATAGCTCTAGTGCATCCGTTGCATGGCAATCCCTACTCACTCATATTGATATCTATTAATGGGCATCTCCATAGCCCATTGATACGCCTAGTTGATGCGAGACTATCTTCTCCTTTTTGTCTTCTCCACAACCACCATTCTATTCCAATATAGTGCTATGTCCATGGCTCACGCTCATGTATTGCGTGAAAGTTGAAAAAGTTTGAGATTACTAAAGTATGAAACAATTGTTTGGCTTGTCATCGGGGTTGTGCATGATTAAATACTTTGTGTGATGAAGAAAGAGCAACAGCCAGACTATATGATTTTGTAGGGATAACTTTCTTTAGCCATGTTATTTTGAGAAGACATGATTGATTTGATTAGTATGCTTGAAGTATTACTATTTCTTATGTCAATATGAACTTTTATTTGAATCATTTGGATCTGAACATTCATGCCACAATAAAGAAACTTACATTGAGAGTTATTCTAGGTAGCATTCCACATCAAAAATTCTGTTTTTATCGTTTACCTACTCAAGGACGAGCAGGAATTAAGCTTGGGGATGCTTGATACGTCTCCAACGTACCTATTATTTTTGATTGTTCCATGCTATTATATTACCCGTTTTGGATGTTTATGGGCTTTACTTTACACATTTATATCATTTTTGGGACTAACCTACTAACCGGAGGCCCAACCCATATTGTTGTTTTTTTCCTATTTCAGTGTTTCGAAGAAAAGGAATATCAAACGGAGTCCAAACGGAATGAAACCTTCGGGAGTGATCTTTTTGGAACAAACGTGATCCAGAGGACTTGGAGTGGAAGTCAAGAAACAAACGAGGTGGACACGGGGGTGGAGGGCGCCCCTCCTACTAGGCGCGCCCCCCTGTGTCGTGGGCTCCTCGAGCGTCCACCGACCTACTTCTTCCTCCTATATATACCCATGTACCCCGAAAACATCAGGGGAGCCCACGAAAAACTATTTCCACCGTCGTAACCTTTTGTATCCGCGAGATCCCATCTTGGAGCCTTCGTCGGTGCTCCGCCGGAGGGGGAATCAACCATGGAGGGAATCTACATCATCTCCAAGGCCTCTCCGATGAGTTGTGAGTATTTTACCACAAACCTTTGGGTCCATAGTTATTAGCTAGATGGCTTCTTCTCTCTCTTTGAATCTCAATACAAAGTTCTCCTTGATCTTCTTGGAGATCTATTCGATGTAACTCTTTTTGCGGTGTGTTTGTCGAGCTCCGATGAATTGTGGGTTTATGATCAAGTTTATCTATGAGAAATATTTGAATCTCCTCTGAGTTCTTTTATGTGTGATTAACTTATCTTTGCAAGTCTCTTCGAATTATCAGTTTGGTTTGGCCTACTAGATTGATCTTTCTTGCAATGGGAGAAGTGTTGGGGAACGTTGCAGAAAATTAAAATTTTTCCTACGGTTTCACCAAGATCCATCTATGAGTTCATCTAAGCAACGAGTCATGGGAGAGAGATTGCATCTACATACCACTTGTAGATCGCGAGCGGAAGCTTGCACGGTGATGGTGATGATGGAGTCGTACTCGCCGTGATTCGGATCACCGATGACCAAGTGCTGAACGGACAGCACCTCCGCGTTCAACACACGTATGGGACGGGAGACGTCTCCTCCTTCTTGATCCATCAAGGGGAAGGAGAGGTTGAGGAAGATGGCTCCAGCAGCAGCACGACGGCGTGATGATGGTGGAGTGACAGTTCTCCGACAGGGCTTCGCCAAGCGCACGCGGAGGAGGAGAGGTGTTGGGGAGGGGAGGGGCTGCGCCTTCAATGGTGTGTTGCAGCCCTCCCCTCGCCCCTCTATTTATAGGGGGAAGGG